>NC_056434.1:74568382-74570882 GCF_018296145.1 Oncorhynchus tshawytscha | reverse complement strand
CTCTATGTTGTGTCTGTGTGTGTGTGTCTCTGTGTGTCCCCTGTGTGTGTGTCTCTGTGTGTGTCTGTGTGTGTCCTCTGTGTGTGTCCTGTGTGTGTCCTGTGTGTGTGTCCTGTGTGTGTGTCTCTGTGTGTGTCTCTGTGTGTGTGTCCTGTGTGTGTCCTGTGTGTGTGTCTCTGTGTGTGTGTCCTGTGTGTGTGTCTCGTGTGTGTGTCCTGTGTGTGTGTCCTCTGTGTGTCCTCTGTGTGTGTGTCCTGTGTGTGTCCTGTGTGTGTCCTGTGTGTGTCCTGTGTGTGTCTCTGTGTGTCCTGTGTGTTCTGTGTGTCCCTGTGTGTGTGTCCTGTGTGTGTCCTGTGTGTGTCCTCAGTGTGTGTCTCTGTGTGTGTCTGTGTGTGTGTCCTGTGTGTGTCTCTGTGTGTGTGTCTGTGTGTGTGTCTCTGTGTGTGTCTGTGTGTTTGTCTGTGTGTGTGTCCTCTGTGTGTTCTGTGTGTGTCTGTGTGTGTGTCTGTGTGTTTGTCTGTGTGTGTGTGTCTCTGTGTGTGTGTCTCTGTGTGTGTGTGTCTCTGTGCTGTGTGTGTCTCTCACTGTCACTGTGTGTGTGTGTCTGTGTGTCTGTGTGTGTCTCTGTGTGTCTCTGTGTGTCTCTATGTCTCTGTGTGTGTGTGTGTGTGTGTGTGTGTGTGTGTGTGTGTGTCTCTCTGTGTGTGTGTGTCTCTGTCTGTCTGTCTGTCTGTCTGTCTGTCTGTCTGTCTGTCTGTCTGTCTGTCTGTCTGTCTGTCTGTCTGTCTGTCTGTCTGTGTGTGTGTGTTCCAAGCTTGATACAAACCTTGATCCTTGCCACACACACAGAGACACACACACAGAGACACACACACAGAGACACACACACAGAGACACACACAGAGACACACACACAGAGACACACACATACCAAAGGGAATTCTTGATCAATGTCGGTGTTTCTTATTAAGTATTACTCTGCCTTCAGGCTGGCTTCCAAAAACTGATGAGCTTCTATTTTGCAGTTTATTTAGATGTTGTTGTTGTTGTTATTTACATATTACATGCATACATAATATTTGTTTATGACTTTCCAAACCTTTATTACTTTAAAGAGAGTTGTAACACCATCAAATCAAGGAAGAATATGATGCTTATCCCCCCCCATTCTTGTAAAACAAGACCACATAGATATGCTAATTTAATTTGAATGTATTCATTTACACAGTCAGGTCTTTGTGAAATGTATTATAATTATTTTTTAAATGTGACTATAATAACGGAACTGTGAGTCGGGAAGCAGGAAGCAGGAAGTAGGAAGCAGGAAGCAGAAGCAGGTGAAACGTTTAATAAAACAACAAAAACAGTAAAGGGATAAATCCATAGGCCCCCCACACAATGCAGGTAAACAAAACAACAATACCAACTGGTGAGAAAACACAAGGGAGGGGCATAAAGGGAGGAAATGCTGTAGGTAATGAGGTACAGGAGGGACATTCAAAGGGCAGGAAATGCTGTAGGTAATGAGGTACAGGAGGGACATATAAAGGGGAGGAAATGCTGTAGGTAATGAGGTACAGGAGGGACATATAAAGGGGAGGAAATGCTGTAGGTAATGAGGTACAGGAGGGACATATAAAGGGAGGAAATGCTGTAGGTAATGAGGTATAGGAGGGACATATAAAGGGAGGAAATGCTGTAGGTAATGAGGTACAGGAGGGACATATAAAGGGGAGGAAATGCTGTAGGTAATGAGGTACAGGAGTGACATAAAGGGAGGAAATGCTATAGGTAATGAGGTACAGGAGGGACATATAAAGGGGAGGAAATGCTGTAGGTAATGAGGTACAGGAGTGAATAATGATGAATCCCGGAGGTTAGTATTCTGGTCATGTCGTACGGCCGGAGAGGAGGAGTAGGAGAAGATGTGACAGTACCCCCCCCCTGACACGCAGCTCTAGCCACAGGACGACGCCGACCAGGGGGGGCGGGGTGAGTTAGTTTTTTTGTACATAGTCTGTGTTTAATGTAATTGCGTATGAAAACACAGTTTGAGATGATTTTGCCAGTAGTTTGAGTGGTGAGTTGGGCTTCCGGAAACATGCTGTCCGAGGTTGCAACAGTAAGCCATGGGAACGAGGTTTGCGAGAAAGGGCCCAGTTGGTACCTTTTGTATAGCTCAATCGGTTCGCACGTTGTCAAGCGGGAAGTCCCGTGTGTCTGAGAGACTCTTTCCTGCGCCATAAAGGTCTGGACTGTAATGTTCATGTTTTTAAAACTAATCCACCACTAAAACACGCTAAAACATGTTCCCATCAGGGCGGAATTACGATCCTTCACAAAGCCTCTTTCCTTCAGCCCTCCCCTCCCTCTCCCCTGTCCTGTCAACAACACACCAGTGGAGGGTGTTGAGGGGGAGGACGGTTCATATCAATGGCGCAAATGGAATGGCATCAAACACATCTGCTCCAGCCATTACCAAAAGCCTATCCTCCCCAGT
>NC_056434.1:74550882-74563382 GCF_018296145.1 Oncorhynchus tshawytscha | reverse complement strand
AAGAAGGACCCAGAACAGTAGTCTGTTATAGAAGAGAGGACCAGAACAGTAGTCTGTTATAGAAGAGCAGAGTAGTCTAATGTTATAGAAAGGACCAGAACAGTAGTCTGTTCTAGAAGAGTGGACAGAAGAGAGGGTCTATAGGGTCAGAACATAGTCTAATCTCATAGAAGAGGCCTTACTGTAGGTCTAATGCCTCTCATAACTTTACTGTAGGGTCTATAACCTGTCATAGCCTTACTGTAGGATATATAACCTTTCATAGCCTTACTGTAGGGTCTATAACCTCTCATAGCCTTACTGTAGGGTCTATAACCTCTCATAGCCTTACTGTAGGGTCTATAACCTCTCATAGCCTTACTGTAGGGTCTATAACCTCTCATAGCCTACTGTAGGATCTATAACCTCTCATATCCTTACTGTAGGGTCTATAAACTCTCATAGCCTTACTGTAGGGTCTATAACCCTTAGCCTACTGTAGGGTCTATAACCTCTCATAGCCTTACTGTAGGGTCTATAACCTCATAGCCTTGTAGGGTCTATAACCTCTCACAGCCTTACTGTAGGGTCTATAAGCCTTACTGTAGGGTCTATAACTCTCACATAGCCTTACTGTAGGGTCTATAACCTCTCATAGCCTTACTGTAGGGTCTATAACCTTTCACAGCCTTACTGTAGGGTCTATAACCTCTCATAGCCTTACTGTAGGGTCTATAACCTCTCATAGCCTTACTGTAGGGTCTATAACCTTTCACAGCCTTACTGTAGGGTCTATAACCTCTCATAGCCTTACTGTAGGGTCTATAACCTCTCATAGCCTTACTGTAGGGTCTATAACCTTTCACAGCCTTACTGTAGGGTCTATAACCTCTCATAGCCTTACTGTAGGGTCTATAACCTCTCATAGCCTTATTGTAGGGTCTATAACCTCTCACAACCTTACTGTAGGGTCTATAACCTCTCACATAGCCTTAATATTAACTTAATTTATTGCAGTAAACTTAAACACCAAATGTAGGCAACATTTTGACTGGAACAGGAGTGGAGAAATATGATTAATTTCTTTCAGCATCTTGAGAGAATGAGAATGAGCAGTTAGATACTGTCTGTAGAGGTGACAGCTGACAGTAGTTCAACCACAGTTAGGGACCGTCTGTAGAGGTGCTGTGTTTATCAGCATCATAACAGCTGATAGTAGTTCAACACAGTTAGGGACCGTCTGTAAAGGTCCTGTTTATCAGCATCATAACAGCTGACAGTAGTTCAAAAACCACAGTTAGGACTGTCTGCAGAGGTGCTGTGTTTATCAGCATCATAACAGCTGACAGTAGTTCCAACAGTTAGGGACGTCTGTAAAGGTCCTGGTTTATCAGCATCATAACGTCTGTAGAGGTGCTGTGTTTATCAGCATCATAAAACAGCTGTATTTCAACCACAGTTAGGACCGTCTGTAAAGGTCCTGTGTTTATCAGCATCATAACAGCTGATTGTATTTCAACCATAAAATACACATCCGGGCAGAACTGAAATCTATCAGAAATACTTTGGGTTGTTTTCACAACTTTCTATTTCCCTGCCAACCGTCAAACTGATATCATTTGGACGTTTTGCACAGACAATCTTCACATTTTTTTATTTGTTTTTTATTGCATTTTCTCACCGGTCCCTAAACATCTTTGTTCTGCAAAAAAGCTAAACAGATGACAGAGAATGTCAACTTGATTAAAGAATTAATTCTTTCGATTCTGGTGAGCAAGGCAATTCAATCTATTGATCTATGACATTATTCTGGTGAGCAAAGGGTTTATGTAGTCCTCTAGGGCATATATAATTGTAAGGTTGTGTATTTAATATCTTTGTTAACCTTGTGTTCTGTTTCTTTATGTTCTGGAATGTAGCTCCTCCTCCTCCCCATCCATACTTTTCTCCTCTCCTCTCCTCTCCTCCCCTCCCCTCCCCATCCATACCTTCTTTTCTCCTCCCCCTCTCCTCTCCTCCCTCCCCTCCCCCATCCATACTTTCCTCTCCTCTCCTCTCCCTCTCCTCTCCTCTCTCTCCCTCTCCTCTCTCCTCCTCTCCTCTCCTCTCCTCTCCTCTCCCTCTCCTCTCCTCTCCCATCCCCATCCCATACTCCTCCCTCTCCTCTCCTCTCCTCTCCTCTCCTCTCCCCATCCATACTTTTCTCCCTCCTCCTCTCCCTCCCTCTCCTCTCCTCTCCTCTCTCTCCTCTCTCCTCTCCTCTCCCTCTCCTCTCCCTCTCTCCTCTCCTCTCCTCTCCTCTCCTCTCCCCATCCATACTTTTCTCCTCCTCTCCTCTCCTCTCCTCTCCTCTCCTCTCCTCTCCCTCTCTCTCCTCTCTCCTCTCTCCCTCCTCTCCTCTCCTCTCCTCTCCCCATCCATACTTTTCTCCTCCTCCGGGCTGAATCTCTCCATGCTCTACACAAAACGTACTGGACTTGCCTCGTGCAGTCCGCTCATTCAGTCTCTCTGTTCAGCGGGAGGGGTGAATTCGATGTCATCGTTGAAGCGTCGCGCAGGGAGCAACATCTGGCTCGGTTTTAACGTGGGAATGAACAGGATCAGCTTTCCGGGACTTTTTATGATATTTTTTCAATGATTGAAAACAGATTTCACCGGAATATGGAAGGATTAAAATAACAGCAAACTGAAACCAAAGGTCGCGACTTTGAGGTCTGGGACCGTTTCTGTTTCTTTAGGTGTCTTGATCTCTATCAGAATATAACAGTTTGATCGTTGAGAATGACAATGTCGAGCATTATTTAGTGACAAGATATCATATGTTTAGTAGAGCTTATGGGATGTGTGCTACTACTAATGGATTGGAGTGACTGGACGTCTGTGAGGATTACATTTGCGTGTGACAGGAAAGGTGAGGCTAAGTATGTGTGTGTGTGTGTCACATGACCCTTCAACAACCACGGTCTCAATTCAGAATCCGACGTTAGCCCACGAACGCCAAATTTCGATGGTTGAGTTTAGGCATTTAATATTGAATGTTTAAACTAAGGGGTTAAGGTTTGGAGCAGGGTAATAAAATAAATAAACACACAAAAAAAAAAAAACTTGTGCGTAAATTACATTTTCTTTTAACATTTCCCCCAAAAACGTACATACGAACGACAACTTAAAAGACACCATGACTACATCCGCTAGTTCTCATCTGCCCAGACCTGCACCTCCATCCTTAGTCCGTTAAAATGATGTTTATATTATAATACCTCTGACCAGGTCATTTTCTAGCTCTGCCCATAACTTCATAGTGTTCCCAGAAAAAATCATGGTTTATTAAAGACATTATTCGTTTTGCTGTTGAATTTGTGAATTTTGTCTCTTGTTAAATACATTCTATACATGAAGCTTTATTTTCACTCACTGTAGTTCCGTTACATATACTGAACTTTCTCTCCATCTTATGCCAGCATCAGATCTTTTTAAATCTTGGTTCTAATAGTTGATATTTGTTTCTAAGAGATTGTCAGGTAGATATGCTTCTCCAAGGTATAGTATATCCTACCTATCATATGACTATCCCGTTCTGACTCAAATAAGAAGATTGAAGGTTTCTCTGATGTCAAAATGATGTCTCTGTCTCTCTGTCTATCTCTCTCTCTCTTTCTCCCCCTCTCTCTGTCTCTCTCTCTCTCTCTTTTCTCTCTCTCTCTCCTTCCTCTCTCTCTCCTTCTCCTTCTCTCTCTCTCTCTCTTTCTCTCCCTCTCTCTCTCTTTCTCTCTCTCTTCTCTCTCTCTCTCTCTCTCTCTCTCTCTCTCTTTCTCTCTCTCTCTCTCTTTCTCTCTCTCTCTCTCTTTCTCTCTCTCTCCTCCTGTCTCTCTCTCTCTCTCTCTCTCTTTCTCTCTTCTCCCTGTCTCTCTCTCTCTCTCTTTCTCTCTTTCTCCCTCTCTCTCTCTCTTCTCCCCTCTCCTCCCTCTTTCTCTCCTACTCCCTCTCTCTCTTTCTCTCTTTCTCCCTCTTTCTCTCTTTCTCCCTCTCTCTCTCTTCTCCCTCTTCTCTCTCTGTCGCCTCTTTCTCCCCCTCTCCTCGCTCTCTCTTTCTCCCCTCTCCCCCCTCTCTCTCTCGTTGCTAGCCACCTCAGTAACATTGGTCTCGTGAAGGGACAGTAAATTGGCTTAGGAACTATCTTTCTGACAGAACACAAATGTGTATACAGTGACAATCACAAGTCTAGCTTTCTAGAGTTATAGAGGTGTCCCCCAGGGTTCCATTTTAGCTCCTGTGTTGTTCTTAATGTTTATTCATGATTTTAGAAATGGGATTCAACCAGCAAAGTTCCATCTATATGCAGATAATACAGTCATCTATTCATGTGCTCCTCCTCTGTGGTTCAGCTGTTGAAGAGCTGCAGACTGCTTTTCAGTCACTGTAGGCCTCCTTATGGTCTCAAACTGGTCTTGAATGTACAAAAAAACAAAGTTCATGACCTTACCAGAGCCAGAACTCTGCCAGAGAAGGTTAGCATTGTCACATCTGATGGCTTATCCATTGAAAAAGTGTCATCCTACAAATACCTCGGTATATGGTTGGATGACAAGTTGTCCTTTAAAGTTCATGTGGATAATCTTGTGACAAGCTTCAATTGAAATTGGGTTTTTATTTCTTGTAGTAAGGCTTCCCGCTTATGGCTAGAAAGAAGCTTGTTCAGGCCACTTTTCTCTCTGTTATTGATTATGGTTGTTGTATATGCATGTAACCTCCTCTGTCTGACAGAGACTGGACTCTGTTTATCATGCAGCCTCCTCTGTCTGACAGAGACTGGACTCTGTTTAGCATGCAGCCTCCTCTGTCTGACAGAGACTGGACTCTGTTTAGCATGCAGCTTCCTCTGTCTGACAGAGACTGGACTCTGTTTATCATGCAGCCTCTCTGTCTTGGACAGAGACTGGACTCTGTTTAGCATGCAGCTCCTCTGTCTGACAGAGACTGGACACTCTGTTAGCATGCGCTTCCTCTGTCTGACAGAGACTGGACTCCTGTTTAGCGTAGCCTCCTCTGTCTGACAGAGACTGGACTCTGTTTAGCATGCAGCTTCCTCTGTCTGACAGAGACTGGACTCATTTAGCATGCAGCTTCCTCTGTCTGACAGAGACTGGACTCTGTTTATCATACAGCCTCCTCTGTCTGACAGAGACTGGACTCTGTTTACCATGCAGCCTCCTCTGTCACCCTTGTACCAAATGGTAGGTTGGACCTCACTTTATATGTGCAGAAAGATACATTTGTATGTGTTCATCTACAAGGCCTTTTGGGTAAACTCCTCTTTTCCTCTGTAGTCTGGTCTCCTTCACCACCAGCAGGTAAACTCCCTCTTACCTCTGTAGTCTGGTCTCCTTCACCACCAGCAGGTAAACTCCTCTTTTACCTCTGTAGTCTGGTCTCCTTCACCACCAGCAGGTAAACTCCTCTTTACCTCTGTAGTCTGGTCTCCTTCACCACCAGCAGTTACCATCACCCGGTCTGCTAGGTGGTTGTTACTTAAAGTTACTTACAGACACACACTGAGAACAATAATGGTGCCGACAGGCATGGCAGCTCTGCTTCTAGCTTCTAAGCAACCTTATAGTTTTTGTTTTTTTTTTAGTGTTTTATTTCTTACATTGTTAGCCCAGAAAATGTTTTGTGTTATGGCATACATCCGGAAATAACTTTTGATATCAGAGCGATGGTAACTCACCAGCATTACGACCAGAAATACGACTTTCCCGAATGGGATTCTTCGTTCGCAACCCACAGGGCAATAGAAGTCATCCCAGAGGCTGGGTTTCCAAGATACCGCTGGCAGAGACGAGGTATTCTGAATGGATTTCTAGTCCGACTCAGGAGGTCGGGGCACACCATCCACCCTTCGGTATATTACCCCTAATATCTAGTCTGTGGACAATACAGACAAGCTCAGGGCGAGGATCTCCTTCCAGAGAGACATCAGGGACTGTAATTACTCTTTTCACGGAATCATGGCTCTCCAGATATACTATCCCGTCAGCCAGCTGGGTTCTCAGTTCATCGCGCAGACAGGAATAAAGAACTCTCAAAAGAAGAAGGGTGGGGTTGTATGTTTCATGATTAACTACTCATGGTGTGATTGTGATAACATACAGAAACTCAAGTCCTTTTGTTCACTCCGACCAATCAAATGCTAACCGTATTACCTCCCTAAGGGAATTCTCCTCAGTTATTGTCCCAGCCGTGTGGCCATCCCCCTCCTGCCGACGGCCTCAAGGAACTACACTGGACTTTATGCAAACTGGAAACACACATATTCTGAGGCCGCATTTATTGTAACTGGAGATTTCAACAAAGCAAATTTGAGGAAAATGCTACCTAAGTTCTACCAACACATTGACTGTAGTACTCATGCTGAAAACACTCGACCGCTGCTAGTCTCTCTTCCGGGATGCCTACAAGACCTCCCCCGCCCTCCTTCGGCAAATCAGATCACGACTCCATTTTGCTCCTCCCTTATAGGCAGAAACTCATATTCAACGCTGGTCTGACCAATCGGAATCCCTGCTTCAAGGTTGTTTTTGATCACGCAGACTGAGATTTTTTCTGAGTTAGCCTCGGATAATAACATTAACGTATACACGGACACAGTAACTGAGTTCATCCAAGTGTAAAGGGGATATTGTTCCCACCCCGGTGACTATTAAAACCCACCACTGTGACTATTAAACTCCACCCACTGTGACTATTAAACCCCACCCACTGTGACTATTAAACCCCCACCCACTGTGACTATTAAACCCACCCACTGTGACCTATTAAAACCCACCCACTGTGACTATTAAACCCCCCACTGTGACTATTAAACTCCCACCCACTGTGACTATTAAAACCCACCACTGTGACTATTCAAGCCCACCCACTGTGACTATTAAAACCTACCCACTGTGACTAGTAAACCTACCCACTGTGACTATTAAAACCCACCCAAGCCAGAAACTGTGGATAGATGGCAGCATTCGCTAAACTTAAAGCGCTAACTCGCTACTTAACCGTGGCAAGGTGACTGGGAATGTGGTCGAATAGAAACAGTGTAGTTATTCCTCCGCAAGGCAATCAAACAGGCAAAACGTCAGGACAGAGACAAAGTGTGAGTCACGATCCAACGGCTCGGACACGAGACGATGGAGGCGGGGTAGCCTCGTGGTTAGAGGCAGGTAGCCTCGTGGTTAGAGGAGGCAGGTAGCCTCGTGGTTAGAGGAGGCAGGTAGCCTCGTGGTTAGAGGAGGCAGGTAGCCTCAGGGTTAGAGGAGGCAGGTAGCCTCGTGGTTAGAGGAGGCAGGTAGCCTCGTGGTTAGAGGAGGCAGGTAGCCTGTGGTTGAGGAGGCAGGTAGCCTGGTGGTTAGAGGAGGCAGGTAGCCTCGTGGTTAGAGGAGGCAGGTAGCCTCGTGGTTAGAGGAGGCAGGTAGACGGTGGTTGAGAGGCAGGTAGCCTCGTGGTTAGAGGAGGCAGGTAGCCTCGTGGTTAGAGGGAGGCAGGTAGCCTGGCAGGGTTAGAGGAGGCAGGTAGCCTCGTGGTTAGAGGAGGCAGGTAGACTAGTGGTTAGAGGAGGCAGGTAGCCTCGTGGTTAGAGGAGGCAGGTAGACTAGTGGTTAGAGGAGACCCAGGTAGCCTCGTGGTTGGGGAGGGGAGGCAGGTAGCCTCAGGTTAGAGGAGGCAGGTAGCCTCGTGGTTAGAGGAGGCAGTAGCCTCGTGGTTAGAGGAGGCAGGTAGCTGTGGTTAGAGGAGGCAGGTAGCCTCGTGGTTAGGAGGAGGCAGGTAGCCTCGTGGTTAGAGGAGGCAGGTAGCCTCGTGGTTAGAGGAGGCAGGTAGGGACTTAGTGGGTTAGAGGAGGCAGGTAACCTCGTGGTTAGAGGGCAGGTAGCCTCGTGGTTAGAGGAGGCAGGCCTCGTGGTTAGAGGAGGCAGGTAGACTAGTGGTTAGAGGAGGCAGGTAGACTTTAGTGGTTAGAGGAGGCAGGTAGACTACGTGGTTAGAGGAGGCAGGTAGACTAGTGGTTGAGGAGGCAGGTAGACTAGTGGTTAGAGGGAGGCAGGTAGACTAGTGGTTAGGGGAGGCAGGTAGACTAGTGGTTAGGAGGAGGCAGGTAGCCTCGTGGTTAGAGGAGGCAGGTAGCTCGTGGTTAGAGGAGGCAGGTAGCCTGTGGTTAGAGGGGAGGCAGGGTAGCCTCAGGGTTAGAGGAGGCAGATGGTGACTAGTGGTTAGAGGAGGCAGGTAGACTAGTGGGGAGGAGGCAGGTAGACTAGTGGTTAGAGGAGGCAGGTAGCCCCTGGGGAGGAGGAGGCGGGTAGCTCGTGGTTAGAGGGAGGCAGGGGTAGCCTCGTGGTAGAGGAGGCAGGTAGCCTGTGGTTAGAGGAGGCAGGTAGCCTCGTGGTTAGAGGAGGCAGGTAGACTAGTGGTTAGAGGGGAGGCAGGTAGCTTCGTGGTTAGAGGAGGCAGGTAGCCTCGTGGTTAGAGGAGGCAGGTAGACTAGTGGTTAGAGGAGGCCAGGTAGACTAGTGGTTAGGAGGGAGGCAGGTAGCCTCGTGGTTAGAGGAGGCAGGTAGCCTAGTGGCTGGGGAGGAGGCAGGTAGCTAGTGGTTAGAGGAGGCAGGTAGCCTGTGGTTAGAGGAGGCAGGTAGCCTATGGGTTAGAGGAGGCAGGTAGCCTCGTTAGAGGAGGCAGGTAGCCTCGTGGTTAGAGGAGGCAGGTAGACTAGTGGTTAGAGGAGGTAGACTAGTAGACTAGGCAGGAGAGGTATAGGTAGCCTCGTGGTTAGAGGAGGCAGGTAGCCTCGTGGTTAGGAGGCAGGCAGACTAGTGGTTAGAGGAGGCAGGTAGCCTCGTGGTTAGAGGAGGCAGGTAGCCTCATGGTTGAGAGGAGGCAGGTAGACTTAGTGGTTAGAGGAGGCAGGTAGCCTCGTGGTTAGAGGAGGCAGGTAGCCTCGTGGTTAGAGGAGGCAGGTGGCCTCGTGGTTGAGGAGGCAGGTAGCCTCGTGATTAGAGGAGGCAGGTAGCCTCGTGGTTAGAGGAGGCAGGTAGCCTCGTGGTTAGAGGAGGAAAGGTAGACTAGTGGTTAGAGGAGGCAGGTAGCCTCGTGGTTAGAGGAGGCAGGTAGCCTCGTGGTTTAGAGGAGGCAGGTAGCCTCTTGGTTGAGCGTTGGTTCAGTAACCGGAATGTTGCAAGTTCAAATCCCTGAGCTGACTGAATTTTCAAATCTCATGTCCTGCCCCCTTTTCCTGGTAGGCCGTCATTGAAAATAAAATTTCCCAACTGACTTGCCTGGTTAAATAAAGGCCGACGTGAGTAAAACATTTAAACGTGTTAACCCTCGCAAGGCTGCCGGCCCCAACGGCATCCCTAGCCGCATGTGCAGACCAGCTGGCTGAGTTTTTTACGGACATATTCAATCTCTCCCAATCCCAGTCTGCTGTCCCCACTTGCTTCAAGATGTCCACCATTGGTCCTGTCCCCAAGAGAGCAAAGGTTAACTGAACTAAATGACTATCGCCCCCTAGCCCTCACTTCTGTCATCATGAAGTGCTTTGAGAGCTAGTTAATCATATCACCTCCACCTTACCTGGCACCCTAGACACACTGAAATTTGCAAACAGCCCAATAGGTGCACAGACGACGCCATCACATTGCACACTGCCCTTTGGACAAGAGGAATACCTATGTAAGAATGCTGTCCGTTGTCTATACCTCAGCCTTCAACACCATAGCACCTTCCAAGCTCACCATCAAGCTCGGGGCCCCAAAACGAAGAAGCTGATTGTGGACTTCAGGAAACAGCAGAGGGGAGCACTCCACTTATCCACATTGTGGAGAAGGGAAAAGCGTCAAGTTCCTCGGCGTACACATCACTGACAATCTGGAAAGGTCCACACAGAGGGTGTTGTGCCCAACGCATTCCTGGGGGTTACACTGCCTGCTCTCCAGGACACCTACACCACCCGATGTCACAGGAAGGACAGGACATCAACCACCCACCCCAACTCACGCCCTGACAAACCAAAACAGAGACATAAAAAGATCTCTAAGGACACAAGCATTTCTCTCCACCGCACATTCTAGCAATATGTTCATGTGACCAATAAAATAACATTTTATTTTGTCATTAAACTGCTATAAGCTTCACAAAGGTCTGATTCTTGTAGCTATGTGATTGATGGAAGATGGTTGGGGAATTAAGCAAGGTCTCAAATGGCTCTCGGTCTCGCGCTCTCCCTCTCCCTCTCTCTTCTCTCTCTCTCGCTCTCTCTTGCTCTCTCTCTTTTCTCTCCTTCCCTCTCCTCTCTATATCTCAGGTAAGAGGTTCAGCTCTTCTCTTCACAAATAGTGAAAATAGTTCAAAGTACAAAAGGGAAAATAAATAAACATAAATATGGGTTGTATTTACAATGGTGTTTGTTCTTCACTGGTTGACCTTTTCTTGTGGCAACAGGTCGCCACATCTTACTGCTGTGATGTCACTGTGGTATTTCACCCAGTAGATATGGGAGTTAATCAAAATTGGATTTGCTTTCTAATTCTTTGTGGGTCTGTGTAATCTGAGGGAAATATGTGTCTCTAATATGGTCATACTGTTCCTAGGCCGTCATTGTAAATAAGAATTTGTTCTCAACGGACTTGCCTAGTTAAATAAATGCATGTCAATAAGTGAATAACTGGTTAGACCTCCTGTGGCCTGTGGTCCAGACCGAGCATTCAGATTCCCAGGGCTCTGGCCCAAATCAACTCCATTATCTCCATTCACCTTAAGATTTGTCAGCTTGATGGTCAGAATGGCACTGTGTATTCCCATTGACAGGTATGACATGGATGAGCACATGATCTTGGGGTGAATCCATTGTTTTAATTCCACACAAAAAGATTTGCTTTGGTTAGTTCTCAATGTTGAGCTGTCCCATCTGGGGTGCCATTTTTTATGTAACGGTTTTGACTTGAGGTTATTATTTATAGGGGTGCCAGGTAGGTTGTGCCTACCAGAGAAAACATTGGTTTCTCCTTTTAGTTTGGGTGGGAATGAGTCCCATCTGGTCCGTCAAGTCTACACCAATACAAAGGACTTATGTAAAAGTCAGGATGGAAATAAACTTTTCATAAACCCTTAAAACATTGGAAAGAACTTCAAAAACAACTATATTCTTTTGCGTGGGTTGTATTAGCAACAACAATGATTACACACATATAATAATATCACAATGAGTTCTGGTTCCTCCAGAAATGTCCTGTACCTCGGGCCTAAAGAGTCCAGCCCGGTAAAGGAGTTCAGTGAACTCAAGTGACTTTTGTCACGCAATGTTTGTCCGTTCATTCCGTGTGGCGTAAACCCAGTATTAAACATACAATCAATATAACAATTATTTTACCACAGAACTTTAAAGCGTATCAACTCTTACTAAGTCCTCAACTACAACTAACTACATAAATCACAGTATACATCAAAACAAATGAAATACCGTATACAAAAAAGGTGGTAGTCAGTCGGTCAGTCAGACAATCCAATCCGCCAATAGATCTCCAGCGGAGAAAGGCCACGAAGAACGGAGAGGTGTAGTCCACGGACGCAAAGAGTGGATCCGATCCTGGGTAAACTCTATTAGGCTACAAAACACACGTTTAACGGCAACAAAACAAACGGAATAGAGAAGCTTCGGCACTGAGGGTTGAACACATCCTCATTCACGTCTCCATCACAACCCCACTTTTGCGCAGCTGATGCTGGCTATTTAATTGGGAATTAAAGGGAAAGCGCCCTATTGGAAGGAGCTGCACTGAGACGGTTCAGAATAATTCAGGGCCGTCACAGTACACAAAGTATATTTGTGCAGAATTCTGCATGCCGAGTCTCAATTTGGTGTTCATCCCGTTTTTGTGAATTCTTGGTTGGTAATGGGTTCTATCTTATTCAAGTATTTTTCGCTCAGATCCTAATTGGCATGTCAAATGTTATGTTCATTTTGATGGCATAGAAGGCCCTTCTTACCTTGTCACTCAGATCATTCTCTCCCCCTCCTCTCTCTATTTCAGGTAAGAGGACCAGCTCTTCCCTTCACACCTCTTGTGCTAAAGTTCATCCACCTTCAGCTTCAGGTGCTCTGACACACTGTGTGTTTGTTTCCCTGCGAAGGCACAAATTCACTGAGCAAGTTGCTTCAGGCGTTCTATTGCCACATGTTACCACCCAGTCACAGTGACTGTCTCTGTTACCGTGTTACTCGTGTGTGTGTGTGTGTGTGTGTGTGTGTGTGTGTGTGTGTGTGTGTGTGGCATCTTAACACCTATTTGCTTCTTACGTCTTTCTTTCCAGAACTCGCTCTTTGTGCACTTTTGTGTTGTGTGTGTGTGTGTGTGTGTGTTGGTGTGTGTGTGTATACACACCCACGGACATGTGACGAGAAACCAGAAAAATGGATTACCTCTCCCGCCAACATCTCCCAAGATGCATCCCTTCTCTTCTCGGCGCCGGTCTCCACGGCA
>NC_056434.1:74528382-74545882 GCF_018296145.1 Oncorhynchus tshawytscha | reverse complement strand
TTCCCCAGAACAAGGCAGTTTAACCCACTGTTCCCCTGAACAAGGCATTTAACCCACTGTTCCCTGAACAAGGCAGTAACCCACTGTTCCCCGGTGGGCCATCATTATGCACCTGAACAAGGCAGTTACCCCACTGTTCCCAAGGGTAGGCCATCATTATGCACCTGAACAAGGCAGTTAACCCACTGTTCCCTGAACAAGGCAGTTAACCCACTGTTCCCCTGAACAAGGCAGTTACCCCACTTTTCCCTGAACAAGGCAGTTACCCCACTGTTCCCTGAACAAGGCAGTTAACCCACTGTTCCCGGTAGGCCATCATTATGCACCTGAACAAGGCAGTTAACCCACTGTTCCCTGAACAAGGCAGTTAACCCACTGTTCCCCTGAACAAGGCAGTTACCCACCGTTCCCTGAACAAGGCAGTTAACCCACTGTTCCCGGTAGGCTGTCATTATGCACCTGAACAAGGCAGTTAACCCACTGTTCCCCTGAACAAGGCAGTTACCCCACTGTCCCCCTGAACAAGGCAGTTAACCCACTTTTCCCCTGAACAAGGCAGTTACCCCACTGTTCCCCTGTACAAGGCAGTTAACCCACTGTTCCCTGAACAATGCAGTTAACCCACTGTTCCCCTGAACAAGGCAGTTAACCCACTGTTCCCTGAACAAGGCAGTTACCCACTGTTCCCTGAACAAGGCAGTTAACCCACTGTTCCCCTGAACAAGGCAGTTACCCCACTGTTCCCCTGAACAAGGCAGTTTAACCCACTGTTCCCCTGAACAAGGCAGTTTAACCCACTGTACCCCTGATAGGCCGTCATTATGCACCTGAACAAGGCAGTTAACCCACTGTTCCCCAGAACAATGCAGTTTAACCCACTGTTCCCCAGAACAAGGCAGTTTAACCCACTGTTCCCTGAACAAGGCAGTTACCCCACTGTTCCCTGAACAAGGCAGTAACCCACTGTTCCCCGGTGGGCCATCATTATGCACCTGAACAAGGCAGTTAACCCACTGTTCCCCTGAACAAGGCAGTTTAACCCACTGTTCCCTGAACAAGGCAGTTTAACCCACTGTTCCCCGGTAGGCCGTCATTATGCACCTGAACAAGGCAGTTAACCCACTGTTCCCAGAACAAGGCAGTTTAACCCACTGTTCCCCAGAACAAGGCAGTTTAACCCACTGTTCCCCTGAACAAGGCATTTAACCCACTGTTCCCTGAACAAGGCAGTAACCCACTGTTCCCCGGTGGGCCATCATTATGCACCTGAACAAGGCAGTTACCCCACTGTTCCCCGGTAGGCCATCATTATGCACCTGAACAAGGCAGTTAACCCACTGTTCCCCGGTAGGCCATCATTATGCACCTGAACAAGGCAGTTAACCCACTGTTCCCCTGAACAAGGCAGTTAACCCACTGTTCCCCTGAACAAGGCAGTTACCCCACTTTTCCCCTGAACAAGGCAGTTACCCCACTGTTCCCCTGAACAAGGCAGTTAACCCACTGTTCCCCGGTAGGCCATCATTATGCACCTGAACAAGGCAGTTAACCCACTGTTCCCCTGAACAAGGCAGTTAACCCACTGTTCCCTGAACAAGGCAGTTACCCACCGTTCCCCTGAACAAGGCAGTTAACCCACTGTTCCCCGGTAGGCTGTCATTATGCACCTGAACAAGGCAGTTAACCCACTGTTCCCCTGAACAAGGCAGTTACCCCACTGTCCCCTGAACAAGGCAGTTAACCCACTTTTCCCCTGAACAAGGCAGTTACCCCACTGTTCCCCTGTACAAGGCAGTTAACCCACTGTTCCCTGAACAATGCAGTTAACCCACTGTTCCCCTGAACAAGGCAGTTAACCCACTGTTCCCTGAACAAGGCAGTTACCCACTGTTCCCTGAACAAGGCAGTTAACCCACTGTTCCCTGAACAAGGCAGTTACCCCACTGTTCCCCTGAACAAGGCAGTAACCCACTGTTCCCCGGTGGGCCATCATTATGCACCTGAACAAGGCAGTTAACCCACTGTTCCCCTGAACAAGGCAGTTTAACCCACTGTTCCCTGAACAAGGCAGTTACCCCACTGTTCCCTGAACAAGGCAGTTACCCCACTGTTCCCCGGTAGGCTGTCATTATGCACCTGAACAAGGCAGTTACCCCACTGTTCCCTGAACAAGGCAGTTAACCCACTGTTCCCCTGAACAAGGCAGTTACCCCACTGTTCCCCTGTACAAGGCAGTTAACCCACTGTTCCCTGAACAATGCAGTTAACCCACTGTTCCCCTGAACAAGGCAGTTAACCCACTGTTCCCCTGAACAAGGCAGTTACCCACTGTTCCCTGAACAAGGCAGTTAACCCACTGTTCCCCTGAACAATGCAGTTAACCCACTGTTCCCTGAACAAGGCAGTTAACCCACTGTTCCCTGAACAAGGCAGTTACCCACTGTTCCCCTGAACAAGGCAGTTAACCCACTGTTCCCCTGAACAAGGCAGTTTAACCCACTGTTCCCCTGAACAAGGCAGTTTAACCCACTGTTCCCTGAACAAGGCAGGTTAACCCACTGTTCCCTGATAGGCCATCATTATGCACCTGAACAAGGCAGTTAACCCACTGTTCCCCCAGAACAAGGCAGTTTAACCCACTGTTCCCCAGAACAAGGCAGTTTAACCCACTGTTCCCCTGAACAAGGCAGTTACCCCACTGTTCCCCTGAACAAGGCAGTTAACCCACTGTTCCCCTGAACAAGGCAGTTACCCCACTGTTGCCCTGAACAAGGCAGTAACCCACTGTTCCCCGGTGGGCCATCATTATGCACCTGAACAAGGCAGTTACCCCACTGTTCCCCGGTAGGCAATCATTATGCACCTGAACAAGGCAGTTAACGCACTGTTCCCCGGTAGGCCATCATTATGCACCTGAACAAGGCAGTTAACCCCCTGCTCCCCGGTAGGCCGTCATTATGCACCTGAACAAGGCAGTTACCCCACTGTTCCCCTGAACAAGGCAGTTACCCCACTGTTCCCCTTGAACAAGGCAGTTAACCCACTGTTCCCCTGAACAAGGCAGTTACCCCACTGTTCCCCTGAACAAGACAGTTACCCCACTGTTCCCCTGTACAAGGCAGTTAACCCACTGTTCCCTGAACAATGCAGTTAACCCACTGTTCCCCTGAACAAGGCAGTTAACCCACTGTTCCCTGAACAAGGCAGTAACCCACTGTTCCCTGAACAAGGCAGTTACCCCACTGTTCTCCTGAACAAGGCAGTTACCCCACTGTTCCCCTGAACAAGGCAGTTACCCCACTGTTCCCTGAACAAGGCAGTTAACCCACTGTTCCCTGAACAAGGCAGTAACCCACTGTTCCCTGAACAAGGCAGTTACCCCACTGTTCCCTGAACAAGGCAGTTAACCCACTGTTCCCTGAACAAGGCAGTTACCCCACTGTTCCCCTGTACAAGGCAGTTAACCCACTGTTCCCCTGAACAATGCAGTTAACCCACTGTTCCCTGAACAAGGCAGTTAACCCACTGTTCCCCTGAACAATGCAGTTAACCCACTGTTCCCCTGAACAAGGCAGTTAACCCACTGTTCCCCTGAACAAGGCAGTTACCCCACTGTTCCCTGTACAAGGCAGTTAACCCACTGTTCCCCTGAACAATGCAGTTAACCCACTGTTCCCCTGAACAAGGCAGTTAACCCACTGTTCCCTGAACAAGGCAGTTACCCACTGTTCCCCTGAACAAGGCAGTTAACCCACTGTTCCCTGAACAAGGCAGTTAACCCCACTGTTCCCTGAACAAGGCAGTAACCCACTGTTCCCCGGTGGGCCATCATTATGTACCTGAACAAGGCAGTTAACCCACTGTTCCCCTGAACAAGGCAGTTTAACCCACTGTTCCCCTGAACAAGGCAGTTAACCCACTGTTCCCCTGAACAAGGCAGTTACCACTGTTCCCCTGAACAAGGCAGTTAACCCACTGTTCCCTGAACAAGGCAGTTACCCCACTGTTCCCCTGAACAAGGCAGTAACCCACTGTTCCCCGGTGGGCCATCATTATGCACCTGAACAAGGCAGTTAACCCACTGTTCCCTGAACAAGGCAGTTTAACCCACTGTTCCCTGAACAAGGCAGTTAACCCACTGTTCCCCTGAACAGGGCAGTTAACCCACTGTTCCCCTGAACAAGGCAGTTACCCCACTGTTCCCTGAACAAGGCAGTTACCCCACTGTTCCCGGTAGGCTGTCATTATGCACCTGAACAAGGCAGTTACCCCACTGTTCCCTGAACAAGGCAGTTAACCCACTGTTCCCTGAACAAGGCAGTTACCCCACTGTTCCCTGTACAAGGCAGTTAACCCACTGTTCCCTGAACAATGCAGTTAACCCACTGTTCCCCTGAACAAGGCAGTTAACCCACTGTTCCCCTGAACAAGGCAGTTACCCACTGTTCCCTGAACAAGGCAGTTAACCCACTGTTCCCTGAACAATGCAGTTAACCCACTGTTCCCCTGAACAAGGCAGTTAACCCACTGTTCCCCTGAACAAGGCAGTTACCCACTGTTCCCCTGAACAAGGCAGTTAACCCACTGTTCCCCTGAACAAGGCAGTTTAACCCACTGTTCCCCTGAACAAGGCAGTTTAACCCACTGTTCCCCTGAACAAGGCAGGTTAACCCACTGTTCCCTGATAGGCCATCATTATGCACCTGAACAAGGCAGTTAACCCACTGTTCCCCAGAACAAGGCAGTTTAACCCACTGTTCCCCAGAACAAGGCAGTTTAACCCACTGTTCCCCTGAACAAGGCAGTTACCCCACTGTTCCCCTGAACAAGGCAGTTAACCCACTGTTCCCCTGAACAAGGCAGTTACCCCACTGTTGCCCTGAACAAGGCAGTAACCCACTGTTCCCCGGTGGGCCATCATTATGCACCTGAACAAGGCAGTTACCCCACTGTTCCCCGGTAGGCAATCATTATGCACCTGAACAAGGCAGTTAACCGCACTGTTCCCGGTAGGCCATCATTATGCACCTGAACAAGGCAGTTAACCCCTGCTCCCCGGTAGGCCATCATTATGCACCTGAACAAGGCAGTTAACCCACTGTTCCCCTGAACAAGGCAGTTAACCCACTGTTCCCCTGAACAGGGCAGTTAACCCACCGTTCCCCTGAACAAGGCAGTTAACCCACTGTTCCCCGGTAGGCCGTCATTATGCACCTGAACAAGGCAGTTACCCCACTGTTCCCCTGAACAAGGCAGTTACCCCACTGTTCCCCTTGAACAAGGCAGTTAACCCACTGTTCCCCTGAACAATGCAGTTAACCCACTGTTCCCCTGAACAAGGCAGTTAACCCACTGTTCCCTGAACAAGGCAGTAACCCACTGTTCCCTGAACAAGGCAGTTACCCCACTGTTCTCCTGAACAAGGCAGTTACCCCACTGTTCCCTGAACAAGGCAGTTACGCCACTGTTCCCTGAACAAGGCAGTTAACCCACTGTTCCCTGAACAAGGCAGTAACCCACTGTTCCCTGAACAAGGCAGTTACCCCACTGTTCCCTGAACAAGGCAGTTAACCCACTGTTCCCTGAACAAGGCAGTTACCCCACTGTTCCCCTGTACAAGGCAGTTAACCCACTGTTCCCCTGAACAATGCAGTTAACCCACTGTTCCCCTGAACAAGGCAGTTAACCCACTGTTCCCTGAACAATGCAGTTAACCCACTGTTCCCTGAACAAGGCAGTTAACCCACTGTTCCCCTGAACAAGGCAGTTACCCCACTGTTCCCCTGTACAAGGCAGTTAACCCACTGTTCCCTGAACAATGCAGTTAACCCACTGTTCCCCTGAACAAGGCAGTTAACCCACTGTTCCCTGAACAAGGCAGTTACCCACTGTTCCCTGAACAAGGCAGTTAACCCACTGTTCCCCTGAACAAGGCAGTAACCCACTGTTCCCCTGAACAAGGCAGTTACCCCACTGTTCCCCTGAACAAGGCAGTTAACCCACTGTTCCCCTGAACAAGGCAGTTACCCCACTGTTCCCCTGTACAAGGCAGTTAACCCACTGTTCCCCTGAACAATGCAGTTAACCCACTGTTCCCCTGAACAAGGCAGTTAACCCACTGTTCCCCTGAACAATGCAGTTAACCCACTGTTCCCTGAACAAGGCAGTTAACCCACTGTTCCCCTGAACAAGGCAGTTACCCCACTGTTCCCTGTACAAGGCAGTTAACCCACTGTTCCCCTGAACAATGCAGTTAACCCACTGTTCCCCTGAACAAGGCAGTTAACCCACTGTTCCCTGAACAAGGCAGTTGCCCACTGTTCCCCTGAACAAGGCAGTTAACCCACTGTTCCCCTGAACAAGGCAGTTACCCCACTGTTCCCTGAACAAGGCAGTAACCCACTGTTCCCGGTGGGCCATCATTATGTACCTGAACAAGGCAGTTAACCCACTGTTCCCTGAACAAGGCAGTTTAACCCACTGTTCCCTGAACAAGGCAGTTAACCCACTGTTCCCCTGAACAGTCCAGTTAACCCACTGTTCCCCTGAACAAGGCAGTTACCCCACTGTTCCCTTGAACAAGGCAGTTAACCCACTGTTCCCTTGAACAAGGGAGTTACCCCACTGTTCCCCTGACCAAGGCAGTAACCCACTGTTCCCCGGTGGGCCATCATTATGCACCTGAACAAGGCAGTTACCCCACTGTTCTCCGGGAGGCAATCATTATGCACCTGAACAAGGCAGTTAATGCACTGTTCCCGGTAGGCCATCATTATGCACCTGAACAAGGCAGTTAACCCCTGCTCCCGGTGGCCATCATTATGCACCTGAACAAGGCAGTTAACCCACTGTTCCCTGAACAAGGCAGTTAACCCACTGTTCCCTGAACAGGGCAGTTAACCCACTGTTCCCCTGAACAAGGCAGTTACCCCACTGTTCCCTGAACAAGGCAGTTAACCCACTGTTCCCCTGAACAAGGCAGTTAACACACTGTTCCCCTGAACAAGGCAGTTACCCACTGTTCCCCTGAACAAGGCAGTTAACCCACTGTTCCCTGAACAAGGCAGTTACCCCACTGTTCCCCTGAACAAGGCAGTAACCCACTGTTCCCCGGTGGGCCATCATTATGCACCTGAACAAGGCAGTTAACCCACTGTTCCCCTGAACAAGGCAGTTTAACCCACTGTTCCCTGAACAAGGCAGTTAACCCACTGTTCCCTGAACAGGGCAGTTAACCCACTGTTCCCCTGAACAAGGCAGTTACCCCACTGTTCCCTGAACAAGGCAGTTACCCCACTGTTCCCCGGTAGGCTATCATTATGCACCTGAACAAGGCAGTTACCCCACTGTTCCCTGAACAAGGCAGTTACCCCACTGTTCCCTGAACAAGGCAGTTAACCCACTGTTCCCTGAACAAGGCAGTTACCCCACTGTTCCCCTGTACAAGGCAGTTAACCCACTGTTCCCTGAACAATGCAGTTAACCCACTGTTCCCCTGAACAAGGCAGTTAACCCACTGTTCCCCTGAACAAGGCAGTTACCCACTGTTCCCCTGAACAAGGCAGTTAACCCACTGTTCCCTGAACAAGGCAGTTAACCCACTGTTCCCTGAACAAGGCAGTTTAACCCACTGTTCCCCTGAGCAAGGCAGTTTAACCCACTGTTCCCTGAACAAGGCCGTTTAACCCACTGTTCCCCAGAACAATGCAGTTAACCCACTGTTCCCTGAACAAGGCAGTTAACCCACTGTTCCCCTGAACAGGGCAGTTAACCCACTGTTCCCCTGAACAAGGCAGTTACCCCACTGTTCCCTGAACAAGGCAGTTAACCCACTGTTCCCTGAACAAGGCAGTTAACCCACTGTTCCCCTGAACAAGGCAGTTACCCACTGTTCCCTGAACAAGGCAGTTAACCCACTGTTCCCTGAACAAGGCAGTTAACCCACTGTTCCCCTGAACAAGGCAGTTACCCCACTGTTCCCTGTACAAGGCAGTTAACCCACTGTTCCCCTGAACAATGCAGTTAACCCACTGTTCCCTGAACAAGGCAGTTAACCCACTGTTCCCCTGAACAAGGCAGTTACCCACTGTTCCCCTGAACAAGGCAGTTAACCCACTGTTCCCCTGAACAAGGCAGTTAACCCACTGTTCCCCGGTAGGCCATCATTATGCACCTGAACAAGGCAGTAACCCACTGTTCCCCGGTGGGCCATCATTATGCACCTGAACAAGGCAGTTAACCCACTGGTCCCCTGAACAAGGCAGTTTAACCCACTGTTCCCCTGAACAAGGCAGTTAACCCACTGTTCCCCTGAACAGGGCAGTTAACCCACTGTTCCCCTGAACAAGGCAGTTACCCCACTGTTCCCTGAACAAGGCAGTTACCCCACTGTTCCCGGTAGGCTGTCATTATGCACCTGAACAAGGCAGTTACCCCACTGTTCCCCTGAACAAGGCAGTTACCCCACTGTTCCCTGAACAAGGCAGTTAACCCACTGTTCCCCTGAACAAGGCAGTTACCCCACTGTTCCCCTGTACAAGGCAGTTAACCCACTGTTCCCCTGAACAATGCAGTTAACCCACTGTTCCCCTGAACAAGGCAGTTAACCCACTGTTCCCTGAACAAGGCAGTTACCCACTGTTCCCTGAACAAGGCAGTTAACCCACTGTTCCCTGAACAAGGCAGTTAACCCACTGTTCCCCTGAACAAGGCAGTTTAACCCACTGTTCCCCTGAACAAGGCAGTTTAACCCACTGTACCCTGATAGGCCGTCATTATGCACCTGAACAAGGCAGTTAACCCACTGTCCCCAGAACAATGCAGTTTAACCCACTGTTCCCCAGAACAAGGCAGTTTAACCCACTGTTCCCTGAACAAGGCAGTTACCCCACTGTTCCCTGAACAAGGCAGTAACCCACTGTTCCCGGTGGGCCATCATTATGCACCTGAACAAGGCAGTTAACCCACTGTTCCCTGAACAAGGCAGTTTAACCCACTGTTCCCCTGAACAAGGCAGTTTAACCCACTGTTCCCCGGTAGGCCGTCATTATGCACCTGAACAAGGCAGTTAACCCACTGTTCCCCAGAACAAGGCAGTTTAACCCACTGTTCCCCAGAACAAGGCAGTTTAACCCACTGTTCCCTGAACAAGGCATTTAACCCACTGTTCCCTGAACAAGGCAGTAACCCACTGTTCCCCGGTGGGCCATCATTATGCACCCGAACAAGGCAGTTACCCCACTGTTCCCGGTAGGCCATCATTATGCACCTGAACAAGGCAGTTAACCCACTGTTCCCCGGTAGGCCATCATTATGCACCTGAACAAGGCAGTTAACCCACTGTTCCCCTGAACAAGGCAGTTAACCCACTGTTCCCCTGAACAAGGCAGTTACCCCACTGTTCCCCTGAACAAGGCAGTTACCCCACTGTTCCCTGAACAAGGCAGTTAACCCACTGTTCCCCGGTAGGCCATCATTATGCACCTGAACAAGGCAGTTAACCCACTGTTCCCCTGAACAAGGCAGTTAACCCACTGTTCCCCTGAACAAGGCAGTTACCCACCGTTCCCTGAACAAGGCAGTTAACCCACTGTTCCCGGTAGGCTGTCATTATGCACCTGAACAAGGCAGTTAACCCACTGTTCCCTGAACAAGGCAGTTACCCCACTGTTCCCCTGAACAAGGCAGTTAACCCACTTTTCCCTGAACAAGGCAGTTACCCCACTGTTCCCTGTACAAGGCAGTTAACCCACTGTTCCCCTGAACAATGCAGTTAACCCACTGTTCCCTGAACAAGGCAGTTAACCCACTGTTCCCCTGAACAAGGCAGTTACCCACTGTTCCCTGAACAAGGCAGTTAACCCACTGTTCCCTGAACAAGGCAGTTACCCCACTGTTCCCTGAACAAGGCAGTAACCCACTGTTCCCGGTGGGCCATCATTATGCACCTGAACAAGGCAGTTAACCCACTGTTCCCTGAACAAGGCAGTTTAACTCACTGTTCCCTGAACAAGGCAGTTAACCCACTGTTCCCTGAACAGGGCAGTTAACCCACTGTTCCCCTGAACAAGGCAGTTACCCCACTGTTCCCCTGAACAAGGCAGTTACCCCACTGTTCCCCGGTAGGCTGTCATTATGCACCTGAACAAGGCAGTTACCCCACTGTTCCCCTGAACAAGGCAGTTAACCCACTGTTCCCCTGAACAAGGCAGTTACCCCACTGTTCCCCTGTACAAGGCAGTTAACCCACTGTTCCCCTGAACAATGCAGTTAACCCACTGTTCCCCTGAACAAGGCAGTTAACCCACTGTTCCCTGAACAAGGCAGTTACCCACTGTTCCCTGAACAAGGCAGTTAACCCACTGTTCCCCTGAACAATGCAGTTAACCCACTGTTCCCCTGAACAGGGCAGTTAACCCACTGTTCCCTGAACAAGGCAGTTACCCCACTGTTCCCTGAACAAGGCAGTTAACCCACTGTTCCCTGAACAAGGCATTTACCCACCATTCCCCTGAACAAGGCAGTTAACCCACTGTTCCCCGGTAGGCCGTCATTATGCACCTGAACAAGGCAGTTACCCCACTGTTCCCCTGAACAAGGCAGTTACCCCACTGTTCCCCTTGAACAAGGCAGTTAACCCACTGTTCCCCTGAACAAGGCAGTTACCCCACTGTTCCCCTGAACAAGACAGTTACCCCACTGTTCCCCTGTACAAGGCAGTTACCCCACTGTTCCCTGAACAAGGCAGTTACCCCACTGTTCCCCTGAACAAGGCAGTTAACCCACTGTTCCCTGAACAAGGCAGTTACCCCACTGTTCCCCTGTACAAGGCAGTTAACCCACTGTTCCCCTGAACAATGCAGTTAACCCACTGTTCCCCTGAACAAGGCAGTTAACCCACTGTTCCCCTGAACAAGGCAGTTACCCACTGTTCCCTGAACAAGGCAGTTAACCCACTGTTCCCTGAACAAGGCAGTTAACCCACTGTTCCCCTGAACAAGGCAGTTTAACCCACTGTTCCCCTGAACAAGGCAGTTTAACCCACTGTACCCTGATAGGCCGTCATTATGCACCTGAACAAGGCAGTTAACCCACTGTTCCCCAGAACAATGCAGTTTAACCCACTGTTCCCCAGAACAAGGCAGTTTAACCCACTGTTCCCTGAACAAGGCAGTTACCCCACTGTTCCCTGAACAAGGCAGTAACCCACTGTTCCCGGTGGGCCATCATTATGCACCTGAACAAGGCAGTTAACCCACTGTTCCCCTGAACAAGGCAGTTTAACCCACTGTTCCCCTGAACAAGGCAGTTTAACCCACTGTTCCCCGGTAGGCCGTCATTATGCACCTGAACAAGGCAGTTAACCCACTGTTCCCCAGAACAAGGCAGTTTAACCCACTGTTCCCCAGAACAAGGCAGTTTAACCCACTGTTCCCTGAACAAGGCATTTAACCCACTGTTCCCTGAACAAGGCAGTAACCCACTGTTCCCCGGTGGGCCATCATTATGCACCCGAACAAGGCAGTTACCCCACTGTTCCCCGGTAGGCCATCATTATGCACCTGAACAAGGCAGTTAACCCACTGTTCCCCGGTAGGCCATCATTATGCACCTGAACAAGGCAGTTAACCCACTGTTCCCCTGAACAAGGCAGTTAACCCACTGTTCCCCTGAACAAGGCAGTTACCCCACTGTTCCCCTGAACAAGGCAGTTACCCCACTGTTCCCTGAACAAGGCAGTTAACCCACTGTTCCCGGTAGGCCATCATTATGCACCTGAACAAGGCAGTTAACCCACTGTTCCCTGAACAAGGCAGTTAACCCACTGTTCCCCTGAACAAGGCAGTTACCCACCGTTCCCTGAACAAGGCAGTTAACCCACTGTTCCCCGGTAGGCTGTCATTATGCACCTGAACAAGGCAGTTAACCCACTGTTCCCCTGAACAAGGCAGTTACCCCACTGTTCCCTGAACAAGGCAGTTAACCCACTTTTCCCTGAACAAGGCAGTTACCCCACTGTTCCCCTGTACAAGGCAGTTAACCCACTGTTCCCTGAACAATGCAGTTAACCCACTGTTCCCCTGAACAAGGCAGTTAACCCACTGTTCCCTGAACAAGGCAGTTACCCACTGTTCCCCTGAACAAGGCAGTTAACCCACTGTTCCCTGAACAAGGCAGTTACCCCACTGTTCCCTGAACAAGGCAGTAACCCACTGTTCCCGGTGGGCCATCATTATGCACCTGAACAAGGCAGTTAACCCACTGTTCCCTGAACAAGGCAGTTTAACTCACTGTTCCCTGAACAAGGCAGTTAACCCACTGTTCCCTGAACAGGGCAGTTAACCCACTGTTCCCTGAACAAGGCAGTTACCCCACTGTTCCCTGAACAAGGCAGTTACCCCACTGTTCCCCGGTAGGCTGTCATTATGCACCTGAACAAGGCAGTTACCCCACTGTTCCCTGAACAAGGCAGTTAACCCACTGTTCCCTGAACAAGGCAGTTACCCCACTGTTCCCTGTACAAGGCAGTTAACCCACTGTTCCCTGAACAATGCAGTTAACCCACTGTTCCCCTGAACAAGGCAGTTAACCCACTGTTCCCCTGAACAAGGCAGTTACCCACTGTTCCCTGAACAAGGCAGTTAACCCACTGTTCCCCTGAACAATGCAGTTAACCCACTGTTCCCCTGAACAGGGCAGTTAACCCACTGTTCCCCTGAACAAGGCAGTTACCCCACTGTTCCCTGAACAAGGCAGTTAACCCACTGTTCCCCTGAACAAGGCATTTACCCACCATTCCCTGAACAAGGCAGTTAACCCACTGTTCCCCGGTAGGCCGTCATTATGCACCTGAACAAGGCAGTTACCCCACTGTTCCCTGAACAAGGCAGTTACCCCACTGTTCCCCTTGAACAAGGCAGTTAACCCACTGTTCCCCTGAACAAGGCAGTTACCCCACTGTTCCCCTGAACAAGACAGTTACCCCACTGTTCCCCTGTACAAGGCAGTTAACCCACTGTTCCCTGAACAATGCAGTTAACCCACTGTTCCCCTGAACAAGGCAGTTAACCCACTGTTCCCTGAACAAGGCAGTAACCCACTGTTCCCTGAACAAGGCAGTTACCCCACTGTTCTCCTGAACAAGGCAGTTACCCCACTGTTCCCCTGAACAAGGCAGTTACCCCACTGTTCCCCTGAACAAGGCAGTTAACCCACTGTTCCCTGAACAAGGCAGTAACCCACTGTTCCCCTGAACAAGGCAGTTACCCCACTGTTCCCTGAACAAGGCAGTTAACCCACTGTTCCCCTGAACAAGGCAGTTACCCCACTGTTCCCCTGAACAAGGCAGTTAACCTACTGTTCCCCTGAACAATGCAGTTAACCCACTGTTCCCCTGAACAAGGCAGTTAACCCACTGTTCCCCTGAACAATGCAGTTAACCCACTGTTCCCTGAACAAGGCAGTTAACCCACTGTTCCCCTGAACAAGGCAGTTACCCCACTGTTCCCTGTACAAGGCAGTTAACCCACTGTTCCCCTGAACAATGCAGTTAACCCACTGTTCCCCTGAACAAGGCAGTTACCCACTGTTCCCTGAACAAGGCAGTTACCCCACTGTTCCCCTGTACAAGGCAGTTAACCCACTGTTCCCTGAACAATGCAGTTAACCCACTGTTCCCCTGAACAAGGCAGTTAACCCACTGTTCCCCTGAACAATGCAGTTAACCCACTGTTCCCCTGAACAAGGCAGTTAACCCACTGTTCCCCTGAACAAGGCAGTTACCCCACTGTTCCCCTGAACAAGACAGTTACCCCACTGTTCCCTGAACAAGGCAGTTACCCCACTGTTCTCCTGAACAAGGCAGTTACCCCACTGTTCCCCTGAACAAGGCAGTTACCCCACTGTTCCCCTGAACAAGGCAGTTAACCCACTGTTCCCCTGAACAAGGCAGTTAACCCCCCACTGTTACCCCACCCTGAACAAGACAGTTACCCCACTGTTCCCCTGAACAAGGCAGTAACCCACTGTTCCCTGAACAAGGCAGTTACCCCACTGTTCTCCTGAACAAGGCAGTTACCCCACTGTTCCCCTGAACAAGGCAGTTACCCCACTGTTCCCTGAACAAGGCAGTTAACCCACTGTTCCCCTGAACAAGGCAGTAACCCACTGTTCCCTGAACAAGGCAGTTACCCCACTGTTCTCCTGAACAAGGCAGTTACCCCACTGTTCCCCTGAACAAGGCAGTTACCCCACTGTTCCCTGAACAAGGCAGTTAACCCACTGTTCCCTGAACAAGGCAGTTACCCCACTGTTCCCTGAACAAGACAGTTACCCCACTGTTCCCTGAACAAGGCAGTAACCCACTGTTCCCCTGAACAAGGCAGTTACCCCACTGTTCTCCTGAACAAGGCAGTTACCCCACTGTTCCCTGAACAAGGCAGTTACCCCACTGTTCCCCTGAACAAGGCAGTTAACCCACTGTTCCCTGAACAAGGCAGTAACCCACTGTTCCCCTGAACAAGGCAGTTACCCCACTGTTCCCCTGAACAAGGCAGTTAACCCACTGTTCCCCTGAACAAGGCAGTTAACCCACTGTTCCCCTGAACAAGGCAGTTAACCCACTGTTCCCCTGAACAATGCAGTTAACCCACTGTTCCCTGAACAAGGCAGTTAACCCACTGTTCCCTGAACAAGGCAGTAACCCACTGTTCCCTGAACAAGGCAGTTACCCCACTGTTCCCCTGAACAAGGCAGTTACCCCACTGTTCCCTGAACAAGGCAGTTACCCACTGTTCCTAGACCAGTTAACCCACTGTTCCCCCGGTAGGCCGTCATTATGCACCTGAACAAGGCAGTTAACCCACTGTTCCCCCCGGTAGGCCATCATTATGCACCTGTACAAGGCAGTTAACCCACTGTTCCCCGGTAGGCCGTTGTTATGCACCTGACCAAGGCAGTTACCCCACTGTTCCCCTGAACAAGGCAGTTACCCACTGTTCCCCTGAACAAGGCAGTTAACCCACTGTTCCCCTGAACAAGGCAGTTACCCACTGTTCCCCTGAACAAGGCAGTTAACCCACTGTTCCCCTGAACAAGGCAGTAACCCACTGTTCCCCGGTGGGCCATCATTATGCACCTGAAAAAGGCAGTTACCCCACTGTTCCCCGGTAGGCCATCATTATGTACCTGAACAAGGCAGTTAACCCACTGTTCCCCTGAACAAGGCAGTTTAACCCACTGTTCCCCTGAACAAGGCAGTTACCCCACTGTTCCCCGGTAGGCCGTCATTATGCACCTGAACAAGGCAGTTAACCCACTGTTCCCCAGAACAAGGCAGTTTAACCCACTGTTCCCCAGAACAAGGCAGTTTAACCCACTGTTCCCCTGAACAAGGGAGTTACCCCACTGTTCCCCTGACCAAGGCAGTAACCCACTGTTCCCCGGTGGGCCATCATTATGCACCTGAACAAGGCAGTTACCCCACTGTTCCCCGGGAGGCAATCATTATGCACCTGAACAAGGCAGTTAATGCACTGTTCCCGGGTAGGCCATCATTATGCACCTGAACAAGGCAGTTAACCCCCTGCTCCCCGGTAGGCCATCATTATGCACCTGAACAAGGCAGTTAACCCACTGTTCCCCTGAACAAGGCAGTTAACCCACTGTTCCCCTGAACAGGGCAGTTAACCCACTGTTCCCCTGAACAAGGCAGTTACCCCACTGTTCCCCTGAACAAGGCAGTTAACCCACTGTTCCCCTGAACAAGGCAGTTACCCACCGTTCCCCTGAACAAGGCAGTTAACCCACTGTTCCCCGGTAGGCCGTCATTATGCACCTGAACAAGGCAGTTACCCCACTGTTCCCTGAACAAGGCAGTTACCCCACTGTTCCCCTGAACAAGGCAGTTAACCCACTGTTCCCCTGAACAAGACAGTTACCCCACTGTTCCCTGAACAAGACAGTTACCCCACTGTTCCCTGAACAAGGCAGTTACCCCACTGTTCTCCTGAACAAGGCAGTTACCCCACTGTTCCCTGAACAAGGCAGTTACCCCACTGTTCCCCTGAACAAGGCAGTTAACCCACTGTTCCCCTGAACAAGGCAGTAACCCACTGTTCCCCTGAACAAGGCAGTTACCCCACTGTTACCCTGAACAAGGCAGTTACCCCACTGTTCCCCTGAACAAGGCAGTTACCCCACTGTTCCCCTGAACAAGGCAGTTACCCCACTGTTCCCTGAACAAGGCAGTTAACCCACTGTTCCCCTGAACAAGGCAGTAACCCACTGTTCCCTGAACAAGGCAGTTACCCCACTGTTCCCCTGAACAAGGCAGTTACCCCACTGTTCCCTGAACAAGGCAGTTAACCCACTGTTCCCTGAACAAGGCAGTTACCCCACTGTTCCCCTGAACAAGGCAGTTAACCCACTGTTCCCCTGAACAAGGCAGTTAACCCACTGTTCCCCTGAACAAGGCAGTTACCCCACTGTTCCCTGAACAAGGCAGTTAACCCACTGTTCCCCTGAACAAGGCAGTTAACCCACTGTTCCCTGAACAAGGCAGTTAACCCACTGTTCCCCTGTACAAGGCAGTTAACCCACTGTTCCCCTGAACAATGCAGTTAACCCACTGTTCCCCTGAACAAGGCAGTTAACCCACTGTTCCCCTGAACAAGGCAGTAACCCACTGTTCCCCTGAACAAGGCAGTTACCCCACTGTTCCCCTGAACAAGGCAGTTACCCCACTGTTCCCCTGAACAAGGCAGTTACCCACTGTTCCTAGACCAGTTAACCCACTGTTCCCCGGTAGGCCGTCATTATGCACCTGAACAAGGCAGTTAACCCACTGTTCCCCGGTAGGCCATCATTATGCACCTGTACAAGGCAGTTAACCCACTGTTCCCCGGTAGGCCGTTGTTATGCACCTGACCAAGGCAGTTACCCCACTGTTCCCCTGAACAAGGCAGTTACCCACTGTTCCCCTGAACAAGGCAGTTAACCCACTGTTCCCCTGAACAAGGCAGTTACCCACTGTTCCCCTGAACAAGGCAGTTAACCCACTGTTCCCCTGAACAAGGCAGTTTAACCCACTGTTCCCCTGAACAAGGCAGTTTAACCCACTGTTCCCCTGACCAAGGCAGTTTAACCCACTGTTCCCCGATAGGCCGTCATTATGCACCTGAACAAGGCAGTTAACCCACTGTTCCCCAGAACAAGGCAGTTTAACCCACTGTTCCCCTGAACAAGGCAGTTACCCCACTGTTCCCCTGTACAAGGCAGTTAACCCACTGTTCCCCTGAACAAGGCAGTAACCCACTGTTCCCCGGTAGGCCATCATTATGCACCTGAAAAAGGCAGTTACCCCACTGTTCCCCGGTAGGCCATCATTATGTACCTGAACAAGGCAGTTAACCCACTGTTCCCCTGAACAAGGCAGTTTAACCCACTGTTCCCTGAACAAGGCAGTTACCCCACTGTTCCCCGGTAGGCCGTCATTATGCAC
>NC_056434.1:74503382-74523382 GCF_018296145.1 Oncorhynchus tshawytscha | reverse complement strand
ATGACATTTGTAATGTCTTTATTGTTTTGAAACTTCTGTATGTGTAATGTTTACTGTTAATTTTTATTGTTTATTTCACTTTTGTATATTATCTACCTCACTTGCTTTGGCAATGTTAACGCATGTTTCCCATGTCAATAAAGCCCCTTGAATTGAATTGAGAGAGAGATAAAGCAGTGATGACCTAATAGAGAGATAACCCACTATTCACATGAAAAAAGGATGACATGAAAGAGAGATAACCCACTGTTCATGATAAAATTATGTTACAGAGAGATAACCCACTGTTCCCATGATTAAAAGGAAACTGAAATGTCAGAGATGGGATGAAGAAAAAAGATTATAAGATTTTTTTTTTTTTTAAACCCGAAAGGAGCTTAAAGTTTTAATGAGTTTAGTTGAATGGGTCGGGACTGGCTGGCTGGGCAGTGGTGACCTGTATTCAGTCCCAAATCACAGAATGTTTTAGGGTGGTTGATTTAGAGTAGTTTGAAACATCGTGTTCCAAATGCCACCCTATTCCCTATCAGGGCCCTGGTCAATAGTAGTGCACTGTTAAGGAGAATACGGTGCCATTTGATGGGGAACCATGGCCTCATTTGTGGGGTGAATTAAAAAAGACATGTGTAAAGGTTCAATCAAAAATAAATCAGGAAAAGTGAATGGCTTTCGGTGCGTCTCATGGAAATCTAATGATATTTCAGGAGATGGTGGCTGTCTGTTGATGTCTTGGTATTCATTTAGGTTAATGGATGTGATGAGGAGTCAATACTATAGACTTCAGGATGAGGAGTCAAAGCTATAGACTTCAGGATGAGGAGTCAATACTATAGACTTCAGGATGAGGAGTCAATACTATAGACTTCAGGATGAGGAGTCAATACTATAGACTTCAGGATGAGGACTCAATACTATAGACTTCAGGATGAGGAGTCAAAGCTATAGACTCCAGGATGAGGAGTCAATACTATAGACTTCAAGATGAGGAGTCAATACTATGGACTTCAGGATGAGGAGTCAATACTATCGACTTCAGGATGAGGAGTCAATACTATAGACATCAGGATGAGGACTCAATACTATAGACTTCAGGGTGAGGAGTCAAAGCTACAGACTTCAGGATGAGGAGTCAATGCTATAGACTGCAGGATGAGGAGTCAATACTATAAACTCCAGGATGAGGAGTCAATACTCTACTATAGACTAGAGAGAGAGAGAGAGAGAAAGAGAGAGAGAGAGAGTGCACCAATTGTGCAAGTTCTCCCACTTAAAAAGATGAGAGAGGCCTGTAATTTTCATCATAGGTACACTTCAACTATAACAGACAAAATGAGGGAAAAAAATCCAGAAAATCACATTGTAGGATTTTTAATGAATTTATTTGCAAATTATGGTGGAAAATAAGTATTTACAAACAGAACAGAAACACGTTTTTCTAAATCTAATACACTGCCTTTTACAATATGTACAGTAAATTATTCATATATTTTCTGATGCAGCCTTTCCTCTATCAAATTGGAATTAAATTAAGGATGGGTCCCAAATGCCACACTATTCCCTATATAATGCTTTGTCCAGACGCTCTTTATTTGATTTATTTATTTAACATTAATTTAACTAGACGAGCCAGTTAAGAACAAATTCTTATTTACAATGACGGCCTACCAAAAGGCAAAAAGGCCTCCTGCGGGGACGGAGGGCTGGGATTAAAAATAACAATAATTGAAATTTAAAAAATACAGGACAAAACACACATCACGACAAGAGAGACAACACATCACTACATCAAGGGAGACCAAACTCTAAAGTTTGAAGATGGGGCTTTTTTAGGATGCACAAGAAACGTGTAAATTCTAAATGTGTCGTCTCCCTTCCTTGTTCGGGCGGCGTTCGGCGGTCGACGTCACCGGTCTTCTAGCCATCGCCGCTCCATTTTCCATTTGTTTTGTCTTGTTTCCCCGCACACCTGGTTTACATTCCCTAATCACACTACATATATATATATATATATATATATATATATATATATACAGTGGGGAGAACAAGTATTTGATACACTGCCGATTTTGCATGTTTTCCTACTTACAAAGCATGTAGAGGTCTGTAATTTTTATCATAGGTACACTTCAACTTTGAGAGACGGAATCTAAAACAAAAATCCAAATTAATTACTTAAAAATCATACGATGTGATTTTCTGGATTTTGGTTTTAGATTCCGTTTAAAAATTTGGGATCACTTAGACATTTTCTTGTTTTTGAAAGAAAAGCAATTTTTTGGTCCATTAAAATAACATCAAATTGATCAGAAATAGAGTGTAGACATTGTTAATGTTGTAAATGACTATTGTAGCTGGAAATGGTTGATTTTTAATGGAATATCTACATAGGAGTACAGAGGTCCATTATCAGCAACCATCACTCCTGTGTTCCAATGGCACGTTGTGTTACCGAATCCAAGTTTATAATTTTAAAAAGCTAATTGATCATCAGAAAACCCTTTTGCAATTATGTTAGCACAGCTGAAAACTATTGTGCTGATTTAATAAGCAATAAAACTGACCTTCTTTAGACTAGTTGAGTATCTGGAGCATCAGCATTTGTGGGTTCAATTACAAGCCCTCAACTGGCAGCTTCATTAAAAAGTACCCGCAAAACACCATCAACATCAACAGTGAAGAGGCGACTCCGGGATGCTGGCCTTCTATATATCCTCCTCGTCCTCGTCCCCCTCTTCGTCCTACTCCTTTTCCTCTAACTCTCTCTACAATATTGCCTCCATTGTTGTCCAAACCAAGAAAGCCAATCTGAAGCTCTGATTTCTAAGTGAAGATATTAGCTATAAGTGTTTTCCCACGTGAGCACTGGGTGAAGGTAATCAGGCATTTGGAATGACAGTGTTTTCCAAAAAAACCACAATACTTGTTAGTTTTGAATGATGTGTATCATGTAGAGAACTGTTTTTAGTGTTTGGCAACAAAAAAAAGTGTTTTACAATTTTGCAAACTGAGTGTAAAGCAGATAATGTGTTTGCAGTTTTGCCGTCTGAAGATTAGATGAGTTAATGATTTTACTGAGTGTTCATCAAGTACCACAAATAGTGTGTAAGTGATTGTAAAAAAACAAAAACAAGGCACACCTGTTAATTGAAATGCATTCCAGGTGACTACCTCATGAAGCTGGTTGAGAGAATGCCAAGAATGTGCAAAGCTGTCATCAAGGCAAAGGGTGGCTACTTTGAAGAATATTTTGGGGTTACTACTTGATTCTATATGTGTTATTTCATAGTGTTGTTCTACATCTGCAATGTAGAAAATAGTAAAAATAAAGAAAAACCCTTTTGACTGGTACTGTACATTTAGACAGTGCTGTCAGAAAGTCTTCACAACCCAGCCTGAATTTGTCTAACTAACACACACACACACACACACACACACACACACACACACACACACACACACACACACACACACACACACACACACACTGCCAACTGCAGGAGGTTAAACGATGGTGACAGTGTTTGATTAAGCAGAAAGGTAATCTAATGTTACAGTCACTCCCAGGCACTGTCTGTCTGTCTGTCTGTCTGTCTGTCTGTCTGTCTGTCTGTCTGTCTGTCTGTCTGTCTGTCTGTCTGTCTGTCTGTCTGTCTGTCTGTCTGTCTGTCTGTCTTCCAGACTGTCAGTCAGCCTGTCTGTCTGTCTGTCTGTCTGCCTTCCAGCCTGTCTGTCTGTTTGTCTGTCTGCCTTCCAGCCTGTCTGTCTGTCTCTGTCAGCCTGTCTGTCTGTCTGTCGTTATCAGCCGAGAAGTCCAAGATGTTGAAGAATATGACAAGATGTCCAGCGTGGGGTTTTTCACCAGCTTGGCTAAATTGACCACCGCTCCTTTGGTTTCTGATGTTCCTGGCTACAGATTCTTCCATCCATATGCAACGCACTCATGATTACCACATGTTTGCCTTTCTTTTGCATGTAGGATACTAGGGACGTGTCGGCCATGAACACAAACTGAGAGGAATTGATAGCCCTGTTCTGTGTATTTAACAGCTGAGGTGGGAGCTCTGGCATGTTTTATCGTACTGTTACTACCGTCGTCAGCTTCCTCTTGAGGAGCTCCTGTCCCAGCTTGTGCGAAGTAAAAAAGCAATCGCATGTGATGTTGTGACCACAGAGTCCCTGTGTCACGTCCAGGACAACCCTCATCCCTTGGTTCTTCTCAGGGGCTCCTCCTTCTGACTTCCCTGTCTACACTTGCAAGTTCCACGCATATGATGAAGCTGCATCACAGGCAGCCCAGGTCTTTATTCCATTGGGTTTAGACGGTATGAACTCCCTGAAGGGACAGCGGACCCTAAACGGCATAAGCTGCTCATCAACAGCAAGGTTGGGTCCAGGGTTTAAAACAGGGGAAGGCAGTCCCCCCACTTGTCCCACCCACTTGCAGCTAGCTTCTCTCTGCACTGACCTGATAGCAGCTAGCTTGTCTCTCTGCACTGATCTGATAGCAGCTAGCTTGTCTCTCTGCACTGACCTGATAGCAGCTAGCTTGTCTCTCTGCACTGACCTGATAGCAGCTAGCTTGTCTTTCTGCACTGACCTGATAGCAGCTAGCTTGTCTCTCTGCACTGATCTGATTGCAGCTAGCTCATCTCTCTGCACTGACCTGATAGCAGCTAGCTTGTCTCTCTGCACTGACCTGATTGCAGCTAGCTCATCTCTCTGCACTGACCTGATAACAGCTAGCTTGTCTTTCTGCACTGACCTGATAGCAGCTAGCTTGTCTCTCTGCACTGACCTGATTGCAGCTAGCTCATCTCTCTGCACTGACCTGATAGCAGCTAGCTTGTCTTTCTGCACTGATCTGATAGCAGCTAGCTTGTCTCTCTGCACTGACCTGATTGCAGCTAGCTTGTCTCTCTGCACTGACCTGATAGCAGCTAGCTTGTCTTTCTGCACTGACCTGATAGCAGCTAGCTTGTCTCTCGGCACTGACCTAATTGCAGCTAGCTTGTCTTTCTGCACTGACCTGATAGCAGCTAGCTTGTCTCTCTGCACTGACCTAATTGCAGCTAGCTCATCTCTCTGCACTGACCTGATAGCAGCTAGCTTGTCTTTCTGCACTGATCTGATAGCAGCTAGCTCATCTCTCTGCACTGACCTGATAGCAGCTAGCTTGTCTCTCTGCACTGACCTGATAGCAGCTAGCTTGTCTCTCTGCACTGACCTGATTGCAGCTAGCTCATCTCTCTGCACTGACCTGATAGCAGCTAGCTTGTCTTTCTGCACTGATCTGATAGCAGCTAGCTTGTCTCTCTGCACTGACCTGATTGCAGCTAGCTTGTCTGGTCTTGTCTGGTCTTGGTCTGGTCTCTCTGCCTCCGAGCTGGTCTGGTCTCTCTGCCTCCGAGCTGGTCTGGTCTCTCTGCCTCCGAGCTGGTCTGGTCTCTCTGCCTCCGAGCTGGTCTGGTCTCTCTGCCTCCGAGCTGGTCTGGTCTCTCTGCCTCCGAGCTGGTCTGGTCTCTCTGCCTCCGAGCTGGTCTGGTCTCTCTGCCGCTGAGCTGGTCTGGTCTCTCTGCCTCCGAGCTGGTCTGGTCTCTCTGCCTCCGAGCTGGTCTGGTCTCTCTGCCTCCGAGCTGGTCTGGTCTCTCTGCCTCCGAGCTGGTCTGGTCTCTCTGCCTCCGAGCTGGTCTGGTCTCTCTGCCGCTGAGCTGGTCTGGTCTCTCTGCCTCCGAGCTGGTCTGGTGTCTCGGTTATCGAAGCGGATAATCCTGGAACTAATACGGAAGTTTTCCAGAGAAATTGTTGCACTGAAATGTTCTCTGCCAGTTTCTGCATCCCACAGGGATCCTGTGGATTTCCCATTTGATCTGAAAACACCAGAAAGAATAAGAACCCCCCCAAAGTATGCATGTAAATGAGTTTGGTCCATCTCCTTCCATCTCTCACCAAACAAACACCTTCCCTCCAAATTAGTGCAGTCTAGAATGATTTTCTGGATGCTGTCTGGGATGAACAGTTAGAAGACTTCCTGTCCTGTACATGAGTAACCACCATCCGCATCGGCCCTGGTTGCATCCTTACCACATTGGCAGCCATGTTGGGTGGCTCATTCCTTGGGCAAGAAAACCATTATATTTCACGACATCCGTATTTCTACTCCTGCAGGCTGCTGATGAGCTGGTCCTGGTCCTGGGGATGGCTGCTGATGGGCTGGTCCTGGGGATGGCTGCTGATGGGCTGGTCCTGGGGATGGCTGCTGATGGGCTGGTCCTGGTCCTGGGGATGGCTGCTGATGGGCTGGTCCTGGTCCTGGGGATGGCTGCTGATGGGCTGGTCCTGGGGATGGCTGCTGATGGGCTGGTCCTGGGGATGGCTGCTGATGGGCTGGTCCTGGGGATGGCTGCTGATGGGCTGGTCCTGGTCCTGGGGATGGCTGCTGATGGGCTGGTCCTGGTCCTGGGGATGGCTGCTGATGGGCTGGTCCTGGGGATGGCTGCTGATGGGCTGGTCCTGGGGATGGCTGCTGATGGGCTGGTCCTGGTCCTGGGGATGGCTGCTGATGGGCTGGTCCTGGTCCTGGGGATGGCTGCTGATGGGCTGGTCCTGGGGATGGCTGCTGATGGGCTGGTCCTGGACCTGGGGATGGTTGCTGATGGGCTGGTCCTGGACCTGGGGATGGTTGCTGACAGGTCCTGGGCCATTTTTATATGGGGGACTGGTGAAGGCTGACACTGGGTCAGATATATGGGGGACTGGTGAAGGCTGACACTGGGTCAGATATATGGGGGACTGGTGAAGGCTGACACTGGGCCAGATATATGGGGGACTGGTGAAGGCTGACACTGGGTCAGATATATAGGGGACTGGTGAAGGCTGACACTGGGTCAGATATATAGGGGACTGGTGAAGGCTGACACTGGGTCAGATATATGGGGGACTGGTGGACAGTCTGGGGGACTTTGTAGGGGTGTGGAGCATCAGGGGAGTTCTATGTGCAGTGGACGAGGGGGGAGCTTGGCTTTAACTTTCTAGTCTGTTAAAATTAAATATAGGTTTTTTTAATTATGTAAGTATTTGGGCCAAAGATCTCCTCCTCACTAATGGATCAAGGTGAGACACGTCTCCGTTCGTAACGAAAGCCCCATAAACAATCCTCCAGTGTAGATCAGGAAAACGCTTGGGAGGCTTATACAGGGAACGCCAACATCCTCTCAGAGAATAGCCCGGTTCCCGGTCCCAAACCCCCCCTGCCACCCCCTCAGCCCATACAGATTGCCTTTCTGAGTCCCCTTCAGAACCACCGTGCGGCTCCCAGAACCCCCCCCAGAGAGAGAGAGAGAGAGAGTCTGATCTCCTGCAGTGTTAGTAAGATGTTCAATTCAAAAGGCTTCAGTCAAAACTTGCATTTAAATCCGAACTGGTTCTCCAGCAGATTAGTAATATAGGCTCTCCTCATGTTCCAAGCTCTTTTCCCTTTATTCAGATTAGAACCTCTCACTCTCCGTTACTTGACAATGAAATCCTCTCCAAAATATTGCTATTTTTAAAAACAAGCCATAGAAATCTGGTTGAAATGTCAGTTTAATCCCCCAGAAGAAGAAAAAATAACAGAACAATTATTATGGTTAAACTCAAATATACTAATTGATTAAAACAATATATATATGTTTTTTTTTTAAACGGTATAATCTTTGTAAATGATGTCATAAATAGGACTGGTGGAGTTAGGTCACACATGTAGCTAACAAAAATATATGGAAATGTCGTCTCTACCCAAAACTTCAACCAACTGATAACAGCATTAAATCAAGAAATGGAGGATGAAGAAGAATAAGTATTTGGTCACTAACAAAAGTTTAAAATGGAGGATGAAGAAGACACAGAAGCTAAGGAACTTGTCTCTTGTGTTGGGGAATAATCAGAATTGGTTGGTAACATAGGTAAGATGTTTTATATTCATCATATGTTTGTAAGTTACTTCTCATCAGAATGTTATTTTTGTATAATACTGTGGCGGGGTTGCAGTATCTGTTCTCTGTCAAGACTAAGTTGTTTGGGCCTGAGAGAGGGGAGAGGTCAAGCGTGTATCTCTTGGCTCCACAATGTCTGTGTGCCAGTCAGTGTGTCTCTGTGATCTTGTCAAGATAGGATGGATTTGATATATGCCTGTTGCTATGGAGGATTGGTTTATGGTTCTGAGTTTGAGAAAAGACCATAGTTTAGGAGACAAAGCTGAACAATGAATTATGCCAATGCTGTCTTATCCTGTGTATCTTTGCTATAAAGGATCCCATTTGCCATTGTGTTGGGACTCTCAACTTTTCATTAGAGATACTGAACTGTTGAAAGTTCTAAATGCTATTGCAAAAGCTTAATTATTATTAAAGGTGACGATTAAGCATAACTCTGACTGGTGTGTGGTTTGCTCCCATGATTTGGTAAATAGAGGAAATTTCCACGACACTTGGCATTAAAGACCATTTCTAAAAAATGAAACAAAATGTAAGTATAGCAGCTCAATTTAAGGACCAGAAAAAATAACAGCTGCAGTAGACTGTATGTAGTTCCATGGAAACTGATCGCTTCCTTTTAGGTAGAAGTAGTAGAATTTAATGGCTCTTTTCTGGATTTTGATCATTAGTGGGTATAGGCCTAATTCTGCTCTGCATGCATTATTTGGTGTTCTACATTGTACACAAAGGATATTTTTGCAGAATTCTGCGTGCAGAGTCTCAATTTGGTGTTTGTCCCATTTAGTGAATTCTTGGTTGGTGAGTTGATCCCAGACCTCACAACCATAAAGGGCAATGGGCTCTATGACTGATTCAAGTATTTTTAGCCAGATCCTAATTGGTATGTTGAATTGTATGTTCCTTTTGATTGTATAGAAGGCCCTTCTTGCCTTGTCTCTCAGATCGTTCACAGCTTTGTGGAAGTTACCTGTGGCGCTATATATTTAGGCCAAGGTATGTATAGTTTTTTGTGTGCTCTAGGACAACAGTGTCCTGACAACTGGACCTTTTTTGGAACACTATTATTTTGGTCTTACTGAGATTTACTGTCAGGGCCCAGGTCTGTCAGGGCCCAGGTCTGTCAGGGTCCAGGTCTGTCAGGGCCCAGGTCTGTCAGGGCCCAGGTCTGTCAGGGTCCAGGTCTGGCAGAATCTGTACAGGATATCTAGGTGCTGCTGTAGGCCCTCATTGGTTGGGGACAGAAGCACCAGATCATCAGCAAACAGTAGATATTTGACTTCAGATTCTAGTAGGGTGAGGCCGGGTGCTGCAGACTGTCCTAGTGCCCTCACCAATTTGTTGATATACAGGGCATTCGGAAAGTATTCAGACCCCTTGACTTTTTCCATATTTTGTTATGTTACAGCCTTATTCTAAAATGGATTAAATAAAAAATGTTCCTCTTCAATGTACACACAATACCCCATAATGACATCACAATACCCTATAATGACATCACAATACCCCATAATGACGTCACAATACCCCATAACGACAAAGCAAAAACCATTTTTTTTGCACATTTATTAAAAATAATACACTGAATAATTTACTAGGTACTTTGTTGAAGCACCTTTGGCAGAGATTACAGAATCAAGTCTTCTTGGGTATGACGCTACAAGCTTGGCACACCTGTATTTGGGGAGTTTCTCCCATTCTTCTCTGCAGATCTTCTCAAGCTCTGTCAGGTTGGATAGGGAGCGTCACTGCACAGCTATTTTTAGGTCTCTCCAGAGATGTTCGGTCTGGTTCAAGTCCAGGCTCTGGCTGGGCCACTCAAGGGCATTCAGAGACTTGTCCCGAAGCCAATCCTACGTTGTCTTAGCTGTGTGCTTAGGGTCGTTGTCCTGTTGGAAGGTGAACTTTCGTACCAGTCTGAGGTCCTGAGGGCTCTGGAGCAGGTTTTTAACAAGAATTTCTCGGTACATTGCGCTGTTCATCTTTCCCTCGATCCTGACTAGTCTCCCAGTCCCTGCCGCTGAAAAACATCCCCACAGCATGATGCTGACACCACCATGCTTCACCGTAGGGATGGTGCCATGTTTTCTCCAGACGCGATGCTTGGCATTCAGGCCAAAGAGTTCAATCTTGGTTTCATCAGACCAGAGAATCTTGTTGAGAGTCCTTTAGGTGCCCAGCAGGCTGTCATGTGCCTTTTACTGAGGAGTGGCTTCCGTCTGGCCACTCTACCATAAAGGCCTGATTGGTGGAGTGCTGCAGAGATGGTTGTTCTTCTGGAGAAACGCTGGAGCTTGTTGACCAAGAAGTAATTGGATTCTTGATCACCTCCCTGACCAAGGCTCTTCTCCCCGATTACTCAGTTTGGCCGGGCGGCCAGCTCTAGGAAGAGTCTTGGTGGGTCCAAGCTACTTCCATTTAAGAAGGATGGAGGCCACTGTGTTCTTGGGGACCTGAAATGCTGCAGAAATGTTTTGGTACCCTCCCCCAGATCTGTCCCTCGACACAATCCTGTCCTGGAGCTCTACAGACAATTCCTTCAACCTCATGGCTTGGTTTTTGCTCTGACATGCACTGTCAACTGTGGGACCTTATATAGACAGGTGTGTGCCTTTCCAAATCATGTCCAATCAATTGAATTTACCACAGGTGGACTCCAATTTGGTTGTAGAAACATCTCAAGGATGATCAATGGAAACAGGATGTACCTGAGCTCAATTTCAAGTTTCAAAACAAAGGGTCTGAATGCTTATGTAAATAAGGTATTTCTGTTTTTTAAAAACCTGTTTTTGCTTTGTCATTATGCAGTATTGTGTGTAGATTGATGAGGGGGGGAAATAATTGAATCCATTTCAGAATAAGGCTGTAACGTTACAACATGTGGAAAAGGGGAAGTGGTCTGTATACTTTCTAAATGTCATGTATACACTCCTGTACTGAAACATGGATACAGCCTTTATATCTACTATAGACATTAGTCTTCAGTGGAGAACCTATAGGTCTTCAGTGGTGAACCTATAGATCTTCAGTGGTGAACCTATGGGCCTTTATATCTACTATAGACATTAGTCTTCAGTGGAGAACCTATAGGTATTCAGTAGTGAACCTATAGAACTTCAGTGGTGAACCTATGGACCTTTATATCTAGATCTTCAGTGGTGAACCTATGGGCCTTTATATCTACTATAGACATTAGTCTTCAGTGGAGAACCTATAGGTATTCAGTAGTGAACCTATAGATCTTCAGTGGTGAACCTATGGACCTTTATATCTACTATAGACATTAGTCTTCAGTGGAGAACCTATAGGTCTTCAGTGGTGAACCTATAGATCTTCAGTGGTGAACCTATGGGCCTTTATATCTACTATAGACATTAGTCTTCAGTGGAGAACCTATAGGTCTTCAGTGGTGAACCTATAGATCTTCAGTGGTGAACCTATGGGCCTTTATATCTACTATAGACATTAGTCTTCAGTGGTGAACCTATAGACCCTTCAGTGTGTCAACCTATAGGTCTTCAGTGGTGAACCTATAGGTCTTCAGTGTGTGACAGGTTAGTATAGTGGTGAACCTATAGGTCTTCAGTGGTGAACCTATAGGTCTTCAGTGGTGAACCTATGGGCCTTTATATCTACTATAGACATTAGTCTTCAGTGGTGAACCTATAGACCCTTCAGTGTGTCAACCTATAGGTCTTCAGTGGTGAACCTATAGGTCTTCAGTGTGTGACAGGTTAGTATAGTGGTGAACCTATAGGTCTTCAGTGGTGAACCTATAGGTCTTCAGTGGTGAACCTATAGACCTTCAGTGGTGAACCTATAGAACTTCAGTGGTGAACCTAAAGGCCTTCAGTGGTGAACCTATAGACCTTCAGTGGTGAACCTATGGGCCTTTATATCTACTATAGACATTAGTCTTCAGTGGAGAACCTATAGGTCTTCAGTGGTGAACCTATATATCTTCAGTGGTGAACCTATGGGCCTTTATATCTACTATAGACATTAGTCTTCAGTGGAGAACCTATAGGTCTTCAGTGGTGAACCTATAGATCTTCAGTGGTGAACCTATGGGCCTTTATATCTACGATAGACATTAGTCTTCAGTGGTGAACCTATAGACCCTTCAGTGTGTCAACCTATAGGTCTTCAGTGGTGAACCTATAGGTCTTCAGTGTGTGACAGGTTAGTATAGTGGTGAACCTATAGGTCTTCAGTGGTGAACCTATAGGTCTTCAGTGGTGAACCTATAGGTCTTCAGTGGTGAACCTATAGGCCTTCAGTGTGTGAACCTATAGGACCCTCAGTGGTGAACCTATAGGCCTTCAGTGTGTGAACCTATAGGCCTTCAGTGGTGAACCTATATACCTTCAGTGTGTGAACCTATAGGACCCTCAGTGGTGAACCTATAGGCCTTCAGTGGTGAACCTATATACCTTCAGTGTGTGAACCTATAGACCTTCAGTGGTGAATCTATATACCTTCAGTGGTGAATCTATAGACCTTCAGTGTGTGAACCTATAGACCTTCAGTGGTGAATCTATAGACCTTCAGTGGTGAATCTATAGACCTTCAGTGTGTGAACCTATAGGACCCTCAGTGGTGAACCTATAGGCCTTCAGTGGTGAACCTATAGACCTTCAGTGTGTGAACCTATAGGACCTTCAGTGGTGAACCTATAGGCCTTCAGTGTGTGAACCTATAGGCCTTCAGTGGTGAACCTATAGGACCTTCAGTGTGTTACAGGATAGTGATTCTGAAAGGACATCAACCGTTATAGCAGCCCACTCATGTAGGAGAGAGCACCTTTTTGTAAAACACTAAGGGCCAATGGTGTAGTGGAGGATATACACAGGTTTAGACCGTGTTCCCACTTTATTTTCAGTGGGCATTGCTTATACTCACAACGTAATCCCTACTGATGCCTGTCAAAGTTGTGGAGTGATCATGCACTAAGCGGACTACACAATCACAAAGCACGTGACAAATATTTACAATGTCCTCATTGAGTCGTACCTAAGAACATTCCTTAGCTGTGGTATATTGACCATATACCACACCTCCTCGGGCCTTATTGCTTCATTATACACCGGTGCCTGTCATTATATCTCTCTTGAACACAATGGGAGACTGAGAGCTGGTTTCATGGGTGCAGCCGGTGTTTATTTGTAAAAGACCACAGGAGGAGGCAGGTAGCTGGGGGCAGGTAGCTGGGGGCAGGTAGCTGGGGGCAGGTAGCTGGGGGCAGGTAGCTGGGGGCAGGTAGCTGGGTCCAGGGGCAGGTAGCTGGGGGCAGGTAGCTGGGGGCAGGTAGCTGGGGGCAGGTAGCTGGGGGCAGGTAGCTGGGTCCAGGGGTAGGTAGCTGGGTCCAAGGCCAGGCAGAAGGTCATACACAGGAGGAGGCAGGTAGCTGGGTCCAGGAACAGGTAGCTGGGTCCAGGGGCAGGTAGCTGGGTCCAGGGGCAGGTAGCTGGGTCCAGGGGCAGGTAGCTGGGTCCAGGAACAGGTAGCTGGGTCCAGGGGCAGGTAGCTGGGTCCAGGGGCAGGTAGCTGGGTCCAGGAACAGGTAGCTGGGTCCAGGGGAAGGTAGCTGGGTCCAGGAACAGGTAGCTGGGTCCAGGGGCAGGTAGCTGGGTCCAGGAACAGGTAGCTGGGTCCAGGGGCAGGTAGCTGGGTCCAGGAACAGGTAGCTGGGTCCAAGGCCAGGCAGAAGGTCATACACAGGAGGTGGCAGGTAGCTGGGTCCAGGGGCAGGCAGAAGGTCATACACAGGAGGAGGCAGGTAGCTGGGGGCAGGTAGCTGGGGGCAGGTAGCTGGGTCCAGGGGCAGGTAGCTGGGGGCAGGTAGCTGGGGGCAGGTAGCTGGGGGCAGGGGCAGGTAGCTGGGGGCAGGTAGCTGGGTCCAGGGGTAGGTAGCTGGGTCCAAGGCCAGGCAGAAGGTCATACACAGGAGGAGGCAGGTAGCTGGGGGCAGGTAGCTGGGGGCAGGTAGCTGGGGGCAGGTAGCTGGGGGCAGGTAGCTGGGGGCAGGTAGCTGGGTCCAGGAACAGGTAGCTGGGTCCAGGGGCAGGTAGCTGGGGGCAGGTAGCTGGGGGCAGGTAGCTGGGTCCAGGAACAGGTAGCTGGGTCCAGGGGCAGGTAGCTGGGGGCAGGTAGCTGGGTCCAGGAACAGGTAGCTGGGTCCAAGGCCAGGCAGAAGGTCATACACAGGAGGAGGCAGGTAGCTGGGTCCAGGGGCAGGTAGCTGGGTCCAAGGCCAGGCAGAAGGTCATACACAGGAGGAGGCAGGTAGCTGGGTCCAGGGGCAGGCAGAAGGTCATACACAGGAGGAGGCAGGTAGCTGGGTCCAGGGGCAGGCAGAAGGACATACACAGGAGGAGGCAGGTAGCTAGGTCCAGGGGCAGGTAGCTGGGTCCAGGAACAGGTAGCTGGGTCCAGGGGCAGGTAGCTGGGTCCAGGGGCAGGTAGCTGGGTCCAGGGGCAGGTAGCTGGGTCCAGGAACAGGTAGCTGGGTCCAGGGGCAGGTAGCTGGGTCCAGGGGCAGGTAGCTGGGTCCAGGAACAGGTAGCTGGGTCCAGGGGCAGGTAGCTGGGTCCAGGAACAGGTAGCTGGGTCCAGGGGCAGGTAGCTGGGTCCAGGAACAGGTAGCTGGATCCAGGGGCAGGTAGCTGGGTCCAGGAACAGGTAGCTGGGTCCAAGGCCAGGCAGAAGGTCATACACAGGAGGAGGCAGGTAGCTGGGTCCAGGGGCAGGCAGAAGGTCATACACAGGAGGAGGCAGGTAGCTGGGTCCAGGGGCAGGTAGCTGGGTCCAGGAACAGGTAGCTGGGTCCAGGGGCAGGTAGCTGGGTCCAGGGTCAGGTTGCTGGGTCCAGGGGCAGGTAGCTGGGTCCAGGAACAGGTAGCTGGGTCCAGGGGCAGGTAGCTGGGTCCAGGGGCAGGTAGCTGGGTCCAGGAACAGGTAGCTGGGTCCAGGGGCAGGTAGCTGGGTCCAGGAACAGGTAGCTGGGTCCAGGGGCAGGTAGCTGGGTCCAGGAACAGGTAGCTGGGTCCAGGGGCAGGTAGCTGGGTCCAGGAACAGGTAGCTGGGTCCAGGGGCAGGTAGCTGGGTCCAGGAACAGGTAGCTGGGTCCAGGGGCAGGTAGCTGGGTCCAGGAACAGGTAGCTGGGTTCAGGGGCAGGTAGCTGGGTCCAGGAACAGGTAGCTGGGTCCAAGGCCAGGCAGAAGGTCATACACAGGAGGAGGCAGGTAGCTGGGTCCAGGGGCAGGCAGAAGGTCATACACAGGAGGAGGCAGGTAGCTGGGTCCAGGGGCAGGTAGCTGGGTCCAGGAACAGGTAGCTGGGTCCAGGGGCAGGTAGCTGGGTCCAGGGTCAGGTTGCTGGGTCCAGGGGCAGGTAGCTGGGTCCAGGAACAGGTAGCTGGGTCCAGGGGCAGGTAGCTGGGTCCAGGGGCAGGTAGCTGGGTCCAGGAACAGGTAGCTGGGTCCAGGGGCAGGTAGCTGGGTCCAGGAACAGGTAGCTGGGTCCAGGGGCAGGTAGCTGGGTCCAGGAACAGGTAGCTGGGTCCAGGGGCAGGTAGCTGGGTCCAGGAACAGGTAGCTGGGTCCAGGGGCAGGTAGCTGGGTCCAGGGGCAGGTAGCTGGGTCCAGGGGCAGGTAGCTGGGTCCAGGAAGAGGTAGCTGGGTCCAAGGCCAGGCAGAAGGTCATACACAGGAGGAGGCAGGTAGCTGGGTCCAGGGGCAGGCAGAAGGTCATACACAGGAGGAGGCAGGTAGCTGGGTCCAGGGGCAGGTAGCTGGGTCCAGGGTCAGGTTGCTGGGTCCAGGGGCAGGTAGCTGGGTCCAGGAACAGGTAGCTGGGTCCAGGGGCAGGTAGCTGGGTCCAGGGGCAGGTAGCTGGGTCCAGGAACAGGTAGCTGGGTCCAGGGGCAGGTAGCTGGGTCCAGGAACAGGTAGCTGGGTCCAGGGGCAGGTAGCTGGGTCCAGGAACAGGTAGCTGGGTCCAGGGGCAGGTAGCTGGGTCCAGGAACAGGTAGCTGGGTCCAGGGGCAGGTAGCTGGGTCCAGGGGCAGGTAGCTGGGTCCAGGAACAGGTAGCTGGGTCCAGGGGCAGGTAGCTGGGTCCAGGAACAGGTAGCTGGGTCCAGGGGCAGGTAGCTGGGTCCAGGAACAGGTAGCTGGGTCCAGGGGCAGGTAGCTGGGTCCAGGGGCAGGTAGCTGGGTCCAGGGGCAGGTAGCTGGGTCCAGGAAGAGGTAGCTGGGTCCAAGGCCAGGCAGAAGGTCATACACAGGAGGAGGCAGGTAGCTGGGTCCAGGGGCAGGCAGAAGGTCATACACAGGAGGAGGCAGGTAGCTGGGTCCAGGGGCAGGTAGCTGGGTCCAGGAACAGGTAGCTGGGTCCAGGGGCAGGTAGCTGGGTCCAGGGTCAGGTTGCTGGGTCCAGGGGCAGGTAGCTGGGTCCAGGAACAGGTAGCTGGGTCCAGGGGCAGGTAGCTGGGTCCAGGGGCAGGTAGCTGGGTCCAGGAACAGGTAGCTGGGTCCAGGGGCAGGTAGCTGGGTCCAGGAACAGGTAGCTGGGTCCAGGGGCAGGTAGCTGGGTCCAGGAACAGGTAGCTGGGTCCAGGGGCAGGTAGCTGGGTCCAGGGGCAGGTAGCTGGGTCCAGGGGCAGGTAGCTGGGTCCAGGAACAGGTAGCTGGGTCCAGGGGCAGGTAGCTGGGTCCAGGAACAGGTAGCTGGGTCCAGGGGCAGGTAGCTGGGTCCAGGAACAGGTAGCTGGGTCCAGGGGCAGGTAGCTGGGTCCAGGAACAGGTAGCTGGGTCCAGGGGCAGGTAGCTGGGTCCAGGAACAGGTAGCTGGGTCCAAGGCCAGGCAGAAGGTCATACACAGGAGGAGGCAGGTAGCTGGGTCCAGGGGCAGGCAGAAGGTCATACACAGGAGGAGGCAGGTAGCTGGGTCCAGGGGCAGGTAGCTGGGTCCAGGGGCAGGTAGCTGGGTCCAGGGGCAGGTAGCTGGGTCCAGGAACAGGTAGCTGGGTCCAGGGGCAGGTAGCTGGGTCCAGGGGCAGGTAGCTGGGTCCAGGAACAGGTAGCTGGGTCCAGGGGCAGGTAGCTGGGTCCAGGAACAGGTAGCTGGGTCCAGGGGCAGGTAGCTGGGTCCAGGAACAGGTAGCTGGGTCCAGGGGCAGGTAGCTGTCCAGGAACAGGTAGCTGGGTCCAGGGGCAGGTAGCTGGGTCCAGGGGCAGGTAGCTGGGTCCAGGGGCAGGTAGCTGGGTCCAGGAAGAGGTAGCTGGGTCCAAGGCCAGGCAGAAGGTCATACACAGGAGGAGGCAGGTAGCTGGGTCCAGGGGCAGGCAGAAGGTCATACACAGGAGGAGGCAGGTAGCTGGGTCCAGGGGCAGGTAGCTGGGTCCAGGAACAGGTAGCTGGGTCCAGGGGCAGGTAGCTGGGTCCAGGGTCAGGTTGCTGGGTCCAGGGGCAGGTAGCTGGGTCCAGGAACAGGTAGCTGGGTCCAGGGGCAGGTAGCTGGGTCCAGGGGCAGGTAGCTGGGTCCAGGAACAGGTAGCTGGGTCCAGGGGCAGGTAGCTGGGTCCAGGAACAGGTAGCTGGGTCCAGGGGCAGGTAGCTGGGTCCAGGAACAGGTAGCTGGGTCCAGGGGCAGGTAGCTGGGTCCAGGAACAGGTAGCTGGGTCCAGGGGCAGGTAGCTGGGTCCAGGGGCAGGTAGCTGGGTCCAGGGGCAGGTAGCTGGGTCCAGGAACAGGTAGCTGGGTCCAGGGGCAGGTAGCTGGGTCCAGGAACAGGTAGCTGGGTCCAGGGGCAGGTAGCTGGGTCCAGGAACAGGTAGCTGGGTCCAGGGGCAGGTAGCTGGGTCCAGGAACAGGTAGCTGGGTCCAGGGGCAGGTAGCTGGGTCCAGGAACAGGTAGCTGGGTCCAAGGCCAGGCAGAAGGTCATACACAGGAGGAGGCAGGTAGCTGGGTCCAGGAACAGGTAGCTGGGTCCAAGGCCAGGCAGAAGGTCATACACAGGAGGAGGCAGGTAGCTGGGTCCAGGGGCAGGCAGAAGGTCATACACAGGAGGAGGCAGGTAGCTGGGTCCAGGGGCAGGTAGCTGGGTCCAGGGGCAGGTAGCTGGGTCCAGGGGCAGGTAGCTGTGTCCAGGAACAGGTAGCTGGGTCCAGGGGCAGGTAGCTGGGTCCAGGGGCAGGTAGCTGGGTCCAGGAACAGGTAGCTGGGTCCAGGGGCAGGTAGCTGGGTCCAGGAACAGGTAGCTGGGTCCAGGGGCAGGTAGCTGGGTCCAGGAACAGGTAGCTGGGTCCAGGGGCAGGTAGCTGGGTCCAGGGGCAGGTAGCTGGGTCCAGGGGCAGGTAGCTGGGTCCAGGAACAGGTAGCTGGGTCCAGGGGCAGGTAGCTGGGTCCAGGGGCAGGTAGCTGGGTCCAGGAACAGGTAGCTGGGTCCAGGGGCAGGTAGCTGGGTCCAGGAACAGGTAGCTGGGTCCAGGGGCAGGTAGCTGGGTCCAGGAACAGATAGCTGGGTCCAGGGGCAGGTAGCTGGGTCCAGGGGCAGGTAGCTGGGTCCAGGAACAGGTAGCTGGGTCCGGGGGCAGGTAGCTGGGTCCAGGAACAGGTAGCTGGGTCCAAGGCCAGGCAGAAGGTCATACACAGGAGGAGGCAGGTAGCTGGGGGCAGGTAGCTGGGTCCAGGGGCAGGTAGCTGGGTCCAGGAACAGGTAGCTGGGTCCAAGGCCAGGCAGAAGGTCATACACAGGAGGAGGCAGGTAACTGGGTCCAGGGGCAGGCAGAAGGTCATACACAGGAGGAGGCAGGTAGCTGGGTCCAGGGGCAGGCAGAAGGACATACACAGGAGGAGGCAGGTAGCTGGGTCCAGGGGCAGGTAGCTGGGTCCAGGGGCAGGCAGAAGGTCATACACAGGAGGAGGCAGGTAGCTGGTCCAGGGGCAGGTAGCTGGGTCCAGGGGCAGGTAGCTGGGTCCAGGGGCAGGCAGAAGGTCATACACAGGAGGAGGCAGGTAGCTGGTCCAGGGGCAGGCAGAAGGACATACACAGGAGGAGGCAGGTAGCTGGGTCCAGGGGCAGGTAGCTCGGTCCAGGGGCAGGCAGAAGGTCATACACAGGAGGAGGCAGGTAGCTGGTCTGGGGGCAGGCAGAAGGTCATACACAGGAGGAGGCAGGTAGCTGGGTCCAGGGGCAGGTAGCTGGGTCCAGGGGCAGGTAGCTGGGTCCAGGGCCAGGCAGAAGGTCATACACAGGGACTCCAAACAGGTAACAGTACAGGCAGGGAAAAGGCTAATAACGTAGTCCGGGAGATCAGGCAAGACGTTGATGACAGGAAATCTGATTGTTTCCTGCCTGTACTTTAGCCTAACTAATATGGAAATAACAGAGCTCCGAATAGAAGTGTGTAACAAAACGAACAATACATCACGATGATGCGGTACAAAGAACTGAACTAAATAGTGTGTGATAATGACCTACAGGTGTGTGAACAGGTGATTAGAATTCAGGTGAGTGGGATCTGGAGAGTGAGCTGCGTTCAGGGGATCTACGTGTTTGAGAGTGTGAGCTGGAAGCACTATCTACAACGTTGGGACATATTCTAATTGACGATGCCACAATGGGCCTCAGGTTCTAATTGACGATGTCACAATGGGCCTCAGGTTCTGATTGATGACATCACAATGGTCTTCAGTCAGATTACATCATTAAGAGAAGAACAAAACTCAGGGAAAACAATGGAAAAGCCCTTTGGAAGTCAGGGTCAGATAGCTTCGTCGTCGGATGGTTAACGATTCATTCCACCAGTCTCCGGGCTGATTTAAGAGCACAAAGAGAGTCCCTTTTGACTAGCAGACGCGTCTATAATGAATCTGTCCCTTTAGACTTGTTCATCAGTCCATCATTAGATTAGTATTGATTGACAGGGTTTCATGACCATTGATGTGACAGGGGAGAGTGTGTCAAACTGACGTGTGTGTATTCATTATGACAGAGAAGTGACTTTAAACTGGGTATGCTGGTA
>NC_056434.1:74478382-74498382 GCF_018296145.1 Oncorhynchus tshawytscha | reverse complement strand
CTCTTTCTCTCCATCCCTCCCTCTTTCTCATGTTCTCTCTCTCCATCCCTCCCTCTTTCTCGTGTTCTCTCTCTCTCCATTCCTCCCTCTTTCTCGTGTTCTCTCTTTCTCTCCATCCCTCCCTCTTTCTCATGTTCTCTCTCTCTCCATCCCTCCCTCTTTCTCGTGTTCTCTCTCTCTCCATCCCTCCCTCTTTCTCGTGTTCTCTCTCTCATCCATCCCTCCCTCTTTCTCGTGTTCTCTCTCTCTCCATCCCTCCCTCTTTCTCGTGTTCTCTCTCTCTCCATCCCTCCCTCTTTCTCGTGTTCTCTCTCTCTCCATCCCTCCCTCTTTCTCGTGTTCTCTCTTTCTCTCCATCCCTCCCTCTTTCTCATGTTCTCTCTCTCTCCATCCCTCCCTCTTTCTCGTGTTCTCTCTCTCTCCATCCCTCCCTCTTTCTCGTGTTCTCTCTCTCTCCATTCCTCCCTCTTTCTCGTGTTCTCTCTTTCTCCATCCCTCCCTCTTTCTCGTGTTCTCTCTCTCTCCATTCCTCCCTCTTTCTAGTGTTCTCTCTCTCTCCATCCCTCCCTCTTTCTCGTGTTCTCTCTCTCTCCATCCCTCCCTCTTTCTCGTGTTCTCTCTCTCTCCATCCCTCCCTCTTTCTCGTGTTCTCTCTTTCTCTCCATCCCTCCCTCTTTCTCATGTTCTCTCTTTCTCTCCATCCCTCCCTCTTTCTCGTGTTCTCTCTTTCTCTCCCATTCCTCCCTCTTTCTCGTGTTCTCTCTCTCTCCATCCCTCCCTCTTTCTCGTGTTTTCTCTTTCTCTCCCATTCCTCCCTCTTTCTCATGTTCTCTCTTTCTCTCCCATTCCTCCCTCTTTCTCGTGTTCTCTCTCTCTCCATCCCTCCCTCTTTCTCGTGTTCTCTCTCTCTCCATCCCTCCCTCTTTCTCGTGTTCTCTCTTTCTCTCATCCCTCCCTCTTTCTCGTGTTCTCTCTTTCTCTCCATCCCTCCCTCTTTCTCGTGTTCTCTCTCTCTCCATCCCTCCCTCTTTCTCGTGTTCTCTCTCTCTCCATCCCTCCCTCTTTCTCGTGTTCTCTCTCTCTCTCCATCCCTCCCTCTTTCTCGTGTTCTCTCTTTCTCTCCATCCCTCCCTCTTTCTCGTGTTCTCTCTCTCTCCATCCCTCCCTCTTTCTCGTGTTCTCTCTCTCTCCATCCCTCCCTCTTTCTCGTGTTCTCTCTCTCTCCATCCCTCCCTCTTTCTCGTGTTCTCTCTCTCTCCATCCCTCCCTCTTTCTCGTGTTCTCTCTTTCTCTCCATCCCTCCCTCTTTCTCATGTTCTCTCTCTCTCCATCCCTCCCTCTTTCTCGTGTTCTCTCTCTCTCCATCCCTCCCTCTTTCTCGTGTTCTCTCTCTCTCCATTCCTCCCTCTTTCTCGTGTTCTCTCTTTCTCCATCCCTCCCTCTTTCTCGTGTTCTCTCTCTCTCCATCCCTCCCTCTTTCTCGTGTTCTCTCTCTCTCCATCCCTCCCTCTTTCTCGTGTTCTCTCTCTCTCCATCCCTCCCTCTTTCTCGTGTTCTCTCTCTCTCCATCCCTCCCTCTTTCTCGTGTTCTCTCTTTCTCTCCATCCCTCCCTCTTTCTCATGTTCTCTCTTTCTCTCCATCCCTCCCTCTTTCTCGTGTTCTCTCTTTCTCTCCCATTCCTCCCTCTTTCTCGTGTTCTCTCTCTCTCCATCCCTCCCTCTTTCTCGTGTTTTCTCTTTCTCTCCCATTCCTCCCTCTTTCTCATGTTCTCTCTTTCTCTCCCATTCCTCCCTCTTTCTCGTGTTCTCTCTCTCTCCATCCCTCCCTCTTTCTCGTGTTCTCTCTCTCTCTCTCCATCCCTCCCTCTTTCTCGTGTTCTCTCTCTCTCCATTCCTCCCTCTTTCTCGTGTTCTCTCTTTCTCCATCCCTCCCTCTTTCTCGTGTTCTCTCTCTCTCCATCCCTCCCTCTTTCTCGTGTTCTCTCTCTCTCCATCCCTCCCTCTTTCTCGTGTTCTCTCTTTCTCTCCATCCCTCCCTCTTTCTCATGTTCTCTCTCTCTCCATCCCTCCCTCTTTCTCGTGTTCTCTCTCTCTCCATTCCTCCCTCTTTCTCGTGTTCTCTCTTTCTCTCCATCCCTCCCTCTTTCTCATGTTCTCTCTCTCTCCATCCCTCCCTCTTTCTCGTGTTCTCTCTCTCTCCATCCCTCCCTCTTTCTCGTGTTCTCTCTCTCTCCATCCCTCCCTCTTTCTCGTGTTCTCTCTCTCTCCATCCCTCCCTCTTTCTCGTGTTCTCTCTCTCCATCCCTCCCTCTTTCTCGTGTTCTCTCTCTCTCCATCCCTCCCTCTTTCTCGTGTTCTCTCTTTCTCTCCATCCCTCCCTCTTTCTCATGTTCTCTCTCTCTCCATCCCTCCCTCTTTCTCGTGTTCTCTCTCTCTCCATCCCTCCCTCTTTCTCGTGTTCTCTCTCTCTCCATTCCTCCCTCTTTCTCGTGTTCTCTCTTTCTCCATCCCTCCCTCTTTCTCGTGTTCTCTCTCTCTCCATTCCTCCCTCTTTCTCGTGTTCTCTCTCTCTCCATCCCTCCCTCTTTCTCGTGTTCTCTCTCTCTCCATCCCTCCCTCTTTCTCGTGTTCTCTCTCTCTCCATCCCTCCCTCTTTCTCGTGTTCTCTCTTTCTCTCCATCCCTCCCTCTTTCTCATGTTCTCTCTTTCTCTCCATCCCTCCCTCTTTCTCGTGTTCTCTCTTTCTCTCCCATTCCTCCCTCTTTCTCGTGTTCTCTCTCTCTCCATCCCTCCCTCTTTCTCGTGTTTTCTCTTTCTCTCCCATTCCTCCCTCTTTCTCATGTTCTCTCTTTCTCTCCCATTCCTCCCTCTTTCTCGTGTTCTCTCTCTCTCCATCCCTCCCTCTTTCTCGTGTTCTCTCTTTCTCTCCATCCCTCCCTCTTTCTCGTGTTCTCTCTTTCTCTCCATCCCTCCCTCTTTCTCATGTTCTCTCTTTCTCTCCCATTCCTCCCTCTTTCTCGTGTTCTCTCTCTCTCCATCCCTCCCTCTTTCTCGTGTTCTCTCTCTCTCCATCCCTCCCTCTTTCTCGTGTTCTCTCTTTCTCTCCATCCCTCCCTCTTTCTCGTGTTCTCTCTTTCTCTCATCCCTCCCTCTTTCTCGTGTTCTCTCTTTCTCTCCATCCCTCCCTCTTTCTCGTGTTCTCTCTCTCTCCATCCCTCCCTCTTTCTCATGTTCTCTCTTTCTCTCCCATTCCTCCCTCTTTCTCGTGTTCTCTCTTTCTCTCCCATTCCTCCCTCTTTCTCGTGTTCTCTCTTTCTCTCCATCCCTCCCTCTTTCTCGTGTTCTCTCTTTCTCTCCCATTCCTCCCTCTTTCTCGTGTTCTCTCTCTCTCCATCTCTCCCTCTTTCTCGTGTTCTCTCTTTCTCTCCCATTCCTCCCTCTTTCTCATGTTCTCTCTTTCTCTCCCATTCCTCCCTCTTTCTCGTGTTCTCTCTCTCTCCATCCCTCCCTCTTTCTCGTGTTCTCTCTTTCTCTCCATCCCTCCCTCTTTCTCGTGTTCTCTCTTTCTCTCCATCCCTCCCTCTTTCTCATGTTCTCTCTTTCTCTCCCATTCCTCCCTCTTTCTCGTGTTCTCTCTCTCTCCATCCCTCCCTCTTTCTCGTGTTCTCTCTCTCTCCATCCCTCCCTCTTTCTCGTGTTCTCTCTTTCTCTCCATCCCTCCCTCTTTCTCGTGTTCTCTCTTTCTCTCATCCCTCCCTCTTTCTCGTGTTCTCTCTTTCTCTCCATCCCTCCCTCTTTCTCGTGTTCTCTCTCTCTCCATCCCTCCCTCTTTCTCGTGTTCTCTCTCTCTCCATCCCTCCCTCTTTCTCGTGTTCTCTCTCTCTCCATCCCTCCCTCTTTCTCGTGTTCTCTCTTTCTCTCCATCCCTCCCTCTTTCTCGTGTTCTCTCTTTCTCTCCCATTCCTCCCTCTTTCTCATGTTCTCTCTTTCTCTCCCATTCCTCCCTCTTTCTCGTGTTCTCTCTCTCTCCATCCCTCCCTCTTTCTCGTGTTCTCTCTCTCTCCATCCCTCCCTCTTTCTCGTGTTCTCTCTTTCTCTCCCATTCCTCCCTCTTTCTCGTGTTCTCTCTCTCTCCATCCCTCCCTCTTTCTCGTGTTCTATCTTTCTCTCCATCCCTCCCTCTTTCTCGTGTTCTCTCTTTCTCTCCATCCCTCCCTCTTTCTCATGTTCTCTCTTTCTCTCCCATTCCTCCCTCTTTCTCGTGTTCTCTCTTTCTCTCCATCCCTCCCTCTTTCTCATGTTCTCTCTTTCTCTCCCATTCCTCCCTCTTTCTCGTGTTCTCTCTCTCTCCATCCCTCCCTCTTTCTCGTGTTCTCTCTCTCTCCATCCCTCCCTCTTTCTCGTGTTCTCTCTTTCTCTCCCATTCCTCCCTCTTTCTCATGTTCTCTCTTTCTCTCCCATCCCTCCCTCTTTCTCGTGTTCTCTCTTTCTCTCCCATTCCTCCCTCTTTCTCATGTTCTCTCTTTCTCTCTCCATTTCTCCCTCTTTCTCGTGTCTTTACAGAGTCCCAGAACTTTTTTGAGTTTGTCCTACAGGATGCAAATTTCTGCTTGAAAAAGCTAGCCTTAGCTTTCCTAACTGCCTGGGTATATTTGTTCCTAACTTCCCTGAAAAGTTGCATATCACGGGGACTATTCAATGCTAATGCAGTACACCACAGGATGTTTTTGTGCTGGTCAAGGGCAGTCAGGTCTGGAGAGAACCAAGGGCGATATCTATTCCTGGTTCTACATTTTTTTAATGGGGCATGCTTATTTAAGATGGTGAGGAAGGCACTTTTAAAGATACCCGGGCCAGGTTGATTAGAAAGGCCTGCTAGCTGAAGTTTTTTAAGGAGTGTTTGACAGTGATGAGGGGTGGTTGTTTGACCGCAGACCCGTTATGGATATATGCAATGAGGCAGTGATAGCTGTGATCTTGGTTGAAAACAGCAGAGGTGTATTTGGAGGGCAAGTTGGTTAGGATGATATCTATGAGGGTGCACTTGTTTACGGATTTGGGGTTGTACCTGGTGGGTTCATTGATAAGTTGTATGAGATTGAGGGCATCAAGCTTTAGATTGTAGGATGGTGTTAAGCATGTCCCAGTTTAGGTAACCTAACAGCACAAACTCTGAAGATAGATGGGGGGCAATCAATTCACATATGGAGTCCAGCGCAAAGATGGGGGCAGAGGCTTTCTGGAAAGGTGGATTTTTAAAAGTAGAATCTCGAATTGTTTGGGACCTGGATAGTAAGGTACAGACCTGGATAGTAAGGTACAGACCTGGATAGTAAGGTACAGACCTGGATAGTAAGGTACAGACCTGGATAGTAAGGTACAGACCTGAATAGTAAGGTACAGACCTGGATAGTAAGGTACAGACCTGGATAGAAAGACAAAACTCTGCAGTAGATTGCAAGTCCGCCCCCTTTGGCGGTTCTATCTTGTCGGAAAATGTTATAGTTAGGGATGAACATTTCAGGGTTTTCCTAAGCTAGGATTCAGACACGGCTAGGACATCCGGGTTGGCAGAGTGTACTAAAGCAGGCAATAAAACAAACTTAGGGAGGAGGCTTCTAATGTTAACATGTATGAAACCAAGGCTTTTATAGTAACATAAGTCAACAAATGAGAGCACCTGGGGAGTAGGAGTGGAGCCAGGCACTGCAGGACCTGGATTAACCTCTACATCACCAGAGGAACAGAGGAGGAGTAGGATAAGGGTACGGCTAAAGGCTATAAGAACTGGTCGTCTAGCACATTCGGAACAGAGAGTAAAAGGAGCAGGTTTCTGGGCGAGATAGAATAGATTCGAGGCATAATGTACAGACGGTATGGTAGGATGTGAGTACAGTGGAGGTAAACCTAGGTATTGAGTGATGATGAGAGAGATATTGTCTCTAGAAACATCAATTAAACCAGGTGATGTCATCGCATGTGTGGGTGGTGGAACTGAAACGTTGGATAAGGTATAGTGAGCAGGACTAGAGGCTCTACAGTGAAATAAGCCAATAATCACTAACCAGAACAGCAATGGATGAGGCATGTTGACATTAAGGAGAGGCGTCCAGTGAGTAGTGAGGTGGGCCGGAGACACGGCGATTCAGACAGCTAGTGGGCAGGGGTTAGCAGGCTAGAAGGGCCTTAGAGGGACGTCGCGACAGAGGAAGTCTGTTCATAGCCTCCCCGTGCGTTTACGTCGTTAGACCAGTCGTGATGGATTAGTAGGGTTCCGTGTGGTAAAGGGGGCCAGTCCAATTGACAAAAATAGGTAGAGTGGCCCAAGAAATTGTTCTATGGATCTATTCAGCTAACAGCCGATGTGCTCTAGACAGCTAGCAGGCCGCGGCTAGCAGGCTAGCAGATGGCCATTCAGGGGATGTCGTGACGGAGGGGCCATCTGAATAACCCCCCCTCGGGCAGATTACGTCAGTAGTCCAGTCGTGAAGGAGCTCCGTACCGGCAGTAAAAGAGTTCCGGGCCAATTGGCAAAATAGGTATTGTAGCTCAGGAGTGGCTTGATGGACCTCTTCAGCTAGCCTGGAGATGGGCCTAGCATGGGCTAATTGGTCCAGGCTAATAGGTATTGTAGCTCAGGAGTGGCTGATGGACCTCTTCAGCTAGCCGGGAGATGGGCCTAGCATGGGCTAATTGGTCCGGGCTAATAGGTATTGTAGCTCAGGAGTGGCTGATGGACCTCTTCAGCTAGCCGGGAGATGGGCCTAGCATGGCCTAATTGGTGCTTGCTTCAGGACAGAGACGTTAGCCAGGAGTAGACACTCGGATTGCAGCTAGCCACCTGCAGCAAGACGTTCCATACCAAGAGGACCTACACCCAAACCACAGCACCCCCAGCCACATCTCCACCCCAACCCGTCGACCATTCCCCAAACAAATCCCATCCACACCCTATATAGCCCCCCCCCCATATAAAAGAAATTGGAGATACAGACATTGTCATCATACAAGAAACATGGTAGAGGAGATGGTCCCACTGGTTGTCCTCTAGGTTACAGAGAGCTGGTAGTCCCATCCACCACACTACCAGGTGGGAAACAGGGAAGAGACTCAGGAGGTAATATGCTAAGTTGGTATAAAACAGACCTAACCCACTCTATTAAATGATTTAAGACAGGAACATTTTACATCTGGCTAGAAATGAATAAGTAGATTATCTCAACAAAGAAAACTGTCCTCGTGTGCTACTTAAACCCCCCAAAAGAATCCCCATACTTTAACTATGACAGATTCTCCATGACAGAGTGGGATATCAACAATATCCAGGCAAACACCAAACCCCCCAAAAAAAAAATATATATATATGCCCCCCTAGACACAACTATGGCAAACAACCAAAAACGGGTCACAAAAGAGCTCCCCAGTTTATAATTGGTGTTAACTTCTTGATGCTCCTACCACGTTAGCGGGATCCTTTTCATCAACACCCGCTGAATTGCAGAGCGCCAAATTCTAATTAAGTTACTACAAATGTTTAATTTTCATGAAATCACAAGTGCAATATAGCAAAACACAGTTTAGCTTGTTGTTAATCCACCTGGCGTGTCAGATTTCAATAAAGCTTTTGGGTGAAAGCATACCAAGCGTTTATGTAAGAACATCTCTCTCAGTAGACAACATATTACAAACAGCTAGCAGCCAAGTAGATTGGTCACGAAAGTCAGAAAAGCAATAACAACTGCTATTATAGTCTGCAGCTCTGTTGCACATTGTTTCTGTACATAGACAATGGTAGGCTTCGAGGGGACTCCTACGGTAGGTACACCTATAGCTCATCTCTTGGCAGTAGTACTGTAGACTACTTTATCACTGACCTCAACCAAGAGTCTCTCAGAGCCTTCACAGTCAGCCCACTGACACCCCTATCAGATCACAGCAAAATCACAGTCTACTTGAACAGAGCAATACTCATTCATGAGACATCAAAGCCAAAGGAACTAAATAATATTAAGAAATGCTATAGATGGAAGGAAAGTAGTGTGGAAACCTACCAAAAAACAATTAGGCAACAACAAATTCAATCCCTTTTAGACAACTTCCTGGACAATCGGTTATGTCGGTTAAAAGCTTAAATTCTTGTTAATCTAACTGTACTGTCTGATTTACAATAGGCTTTACAGCGAAAGCATACCATGTGATTGTTTGAGGACGGCGCCCACATCAAAATATTTTTCAACCAGCAAAGGCTTTGTAAAATCACAAATAGCTATAAAATATTCACTTACTTTTTGAAAATCTTCCTCTGATTTGCAATCCAAAGGGTCCCAGCTACAACATGCATGGTCATTTTGTTAGATAAAATCCTTCTTTATTTCCCAAAACGTACTAAAATATAATTAAACTATAATATGTTCAATAGGAAAGCAAAATTAGCAGTTGCTTGTCCTCTCCGTCACGCACCCACAGAATGATTTCCTACTATGACTCCCAGTAATAAAACTCAAAATTCTTCCTCGTTTGGGAAGAAACAAGCCTGAAACCTTGAACTAAGACTGTTGCCATCTAGTGGAAGCCGTAGGAATTGCATATGACCCAAAGCTTTCCATTGTAAGCGCATAGGATCTAAAAATATATATATTTCCGGTTGGTTTTCCTTTGGATTTTCTCCTACCATATCTATTGTGTTATCGTCTCCTACATTATTTTAACATTTCCGCAAACTTCAGAGTGGTTTCTATCCAATAGTACCAATTATATGCATATCCTGGCTTCTGGGCCTGAGGAACAGGCAGTTTACTTTGGGCACGTCAGTCAGGCAGAAATTCTGTTAAGAGTTCGGTCTTCTTCTTATTTCCATTTTTAAAACTTTTTTAAAACTCCTGGAACAGACAGGTTTCAGCGGTCAGGACCTTAACCTCTAGCGTCGAGCAATCCCGTATCCGGGAGCGTAATCATAGCCTCAAGCTCATTAGCATAACGCAACGTTAACTATTCATGAAAATCGCAAATGAAATGAAATTAATATGCTAGCTCTCAAGCTTAGCCTTTTGTTAACAACACTGTCATCTTAGATTTTCAAAATATGCTTCTCAACCATAGCAAAACAAGCATTTGTTTAACAGCTAGCGCAGCTAGCATAGCATTTAGCGTTAGCATTAGCAGGCAACATTTTCACAAAAACCAGAAAATCATTCAAATAAAATCATTACCTTTGAAGAACTTCAGATGTTTTCAATGAGGAGAGTCTCAGTTAGATAGCAAATGCTCAGTTTTTCCTGAAAGATTATTTGTTTAGGAGAAATTGCTCCGTTTGGTGCGTCACGTTTGGCTACCAAAAAAAAACGAAAATTCAGTCTTCAAAACGCCAAACTTTTTTCCAAATTAACTCCATAATATCGACTGAAACATGGTAAACGTTGTTTAGAATCAATCCTCAAGGTGTTTTTCACATATCTCTTCATGATATATCGTTCGTTGAAAGCCTCCTCTCTCTCAATCACTGGATGACTGCGTGCAGCTTGTAGATTACGCACCAATTTAGACAAAGGACACCGGGCGGACCCCTGGTAAATGTAGTCTGTTATGGCCAATCTTCCAATGATATGCCTACAAATACGTCACAATGCTGCAGACACCTTGGAGAAACGATAGAAAGGGCAGGCTCATTCCCAGCGCATTCACAGCCATATAAGGAGACAATGGAAAACAGAGCTTCAAAAATTCTGCCCATTTCCTGGTTGAAGTTTCATCTTGGTTTCGCCTGTAGCATGAGTTCTGTAGCACTCATAAATAATATCTTTGCCATTTTGGAAACCTTAGAGTGTTTTCTTTCCAAAGCTGCCAATTATATGCATAGTCGAGCATCTTTTCGTGACAAAATATTGCGCTTAAAACGGGCACGTTTTTTTATCCATAAATTAAAAGAGCGCCCCCTATATCCAAGAAGTTAACAACACTGTCATCTCAGATTTTCAAAATATGCATTTCAACCATAGCTACACAAGCATTTGTGTAAGAGTATTGATAGCTAGCATAGCATTAAGCCTAGCCTGTTTAATGTAGGTGGCTGGTTGCCTGTTTAACGTAGGTGGCTGGTTGCCTGTTTATCGTAGGTAGCTGGTTGCCTGTTTAACGTAGCTGGTTGCATTCAGCAGGCAACATTTTCACAAAAACAAGAAAAGCATTCAAATAAAATAATTTACCTTTCAAGAACTTCGGATGTTTTCAATGAGGAGACTCTCAGTTAGATAGCAAATGTTCAGTTTTTCCTGAAAGATTATTTGTGTAGGAGAAATCGCTCCGTTTTGTTCATCACGCTTGGCTAAGAAAAAAAAATGAAAATTCAGTCATTACAACGGCAAATTTTTTTCCAAATTAACTCCATAATATCGACAGAAACATGGCAAACTTGGTTTAGAAACAATCCTCAAGGTGTTTTTCACATATCTATTCGATGATAAGTCATTCGTGGCAGTTGGGTTTCTCCTCTGAAGCAAATGGAAAAATGCACGCAGCTGGAGATTACGCAATAATTGCAACGGAGGACACCAAGCGAGCACCTGGTAAATGTAGTCTCTTATGGTCAATCTTCCAATGATATGCCTACAAATCCGTCACAATGCTGCAGACACCTTGGGGAAACGACAGAAAGTGTAGGCTCATTCCTTGCGCATTCACAGCCATAGAAGGAGACATTGGAACACAGCGCCTTCAAAATCTGGGGCATTTCCTGTTTGAAATTTCATCTTGGTTTCGCCTGTAGCATCAGTTCTGTGGCACTCACAGACAATATCTTTGCAGTTTTGGAAACGTCAGAGTGTTTTCTTTCCAAAGTTGTCAATTATATGCATAGTCGAGCATCTTTTCGTGACAAAATATCTTGTTTAAAACGGGAACGTTTTTTTATCCAAAAATTAAAAGAGCGCCCCCTATGTCGAAGAAGTTAAAAGAGCGCATCCAAACTATAGCCCACAATATGTTACATACAGCAGGTTTTTAAAGGACTGGAGTGTTTCCATGGATACCGGTTGACTGATTGTCACATCCCTACTTGACTTACCGATTTAAACACTGTTTGTTTACCCAATTCAACAGGTCAATTTAAGCCTGTTTGAGACTAAATAGTGGCTAAAATATTGATGACTAAAATTACTTTCAAGATTTCCGCGGTAACACTCGCAACACACACACACACACACACACACACACACACACACACACACACACACACACACACACACACACACACACACCAATACCCTGACTCTCTCCACAGTGGCAGGTTTTAACTGCAGTCTTGGTGAATCTTTAGATGTCATCAGGTTTCTGAAGAACAAGAAGAAGCATTTTAATTGTCAACAGGGACAAAACACTACACACATGCACTACACACACTACACAAATTAACACTACACACACTACACACACAACACACACTACACACACTACACAAATTAACACTACACACACACTACACACACTACACACATGCACTACACACACTACACAAATTAACACTACACACACACTACACACACAACACACACTACACACACTACACAAATTAACACTACACACACACTACACACACTACACACATGCACTACACACACTACACAAATTAACACTACACACACACTACACACACAACACACACTACACACACTACACAAATTAACACTACACACACACTACACACACACATGCACTACACACACTACACAAATTAACACTACACACACACTACACACACAACACACACTACACACACTACACACACACACACACTACACACACTACACAAATTAACACTACACACACACTACACACACAACACACACTACACACACTACACACACACACACTACACACACTACACACACACACACTACACACACTACACAAATTAACACTAGACACACACACACACACAACACACACACACACTACACACACACACACTACACACACACACACTACACACACTACACAAATTAACACTAGACACACACTACACACACAACACACACTACACACACTACACAAATTAACACTACACACACACTACACACACAACACACACTACACGCACTACACACACACACACTACACACACTACACAAATTAACACTAGACACACACTACACACACAACACACACTACACACACTACACAAATTAACACTACACACACACTACACACACAACACACACTACACGCACTACACACACACACACTACACACACTACACAAATTAACACTACACACACACTACACACACAACACACACAACACACACTACACACACACACACTACACACACACACACTACACACACTACACAAATTAACACTACACACACACTACACACACAACACACACTACACGCACTACACACACTACACACACACTACACACACACCCACACTACACACACTACACAAATTAACACTAGACACACACTACACACACAACACACTCTACACACACTACACACACTACACACACACACACACTACACACACTACACACACTACACACACTACACATCAGGGCTGCATGATTTGTATAAATATCTAATCACCTGGGTGAAAACTTGGTACTTCCATCAGACACTGTTAAAACCTCCGTCAGGGTAAAGAACATCACGTATGAATGATTACATACGGTGTTAACTGAATACAAAACACAAGTAATATTATCCAACATTTTTATAGACTACATATGATAATAGATAGGATTATTACATATTAACAAACATACATGGTTGCCTGTTTATCTTTAAGTGGCTGGTTGCCTGTTTAACGTAGGTGGCTGGCTGCCTGTTTAACGTAGGTGGCGGGTAGCCTGTATATCTTTAGGTGGCTGGTTGCCTGTTTATCTTTAGCTGGCTGGTTGCCTGTATATCTTTAGGTGGCTGGTTGCCTGTTTAACGTAAGTGGCTGGTTGCCTGTATATCTTTAGGTGGCTGGTTGCCTGTTTAACGTAGGAGGCTGGTTGCCTGTTTATCTTTAGGTGGCTGGTTGCCTGTTTATCTTTAGGTGGCTGGTTGCCTGTATATCTTTAGGTGGCTGGTTGCCTGTTTAACGTAGGTGGCTGGTTGCCTGTATATCTTTAGGTGGCTGGTTGCCTGTTTAACGTAGGTGGTTGACTGTTTAACATAGGTGGCTGGTTGCCTGTTTAACGTAGGTGGTTGACTGTTTAACGTAGGTGGGCTGGTTGCCTGTTTAATGTAGGTGGTTGACTGTTTAACGTAGGTGGGCTGGTTGCCTGTTTAACGAGGTGGTTGACTGTTTAACGTAGGTGGCTGGTTGCCTGTTTAATGTAGGTGGCTGGTTGCCTGTTTAACGTAGGTGGCTGGTTGCCTGTTTAACGTAGGTGGCTGGTTGCCTGTTTAACGTAGGTGGCTGACTGTTTAACGTAGGTGGCTGGTTGCCTGTATATCTTTAGGTGGCTGGTTGCCTGTATATCTTTAGGTGGCTGGTTGCCTGTTTAACATAGGTGGCTGGTTGCCTGTTTATCTTCAGGTGGCTGGTTGCCTGTATATCTTTAGGTGGCTGGTTGCCTGTTTAACGTAGGAGGCTGGTTGCCTGTATATCTTTAGGTGGCTGGTTGCTTGTTTAACGTAGGTGGCTGGTTGCCTGTATATCTTTAGGTGGCTGGTTGCCTGTTTAACATAGGTGGTTGACTGTTTAACGTAGGTGGCTGGTTGCCTGTTTAACGTAGGTGGTTGACTGTTTAACGTAGGTGGGCTGGTTGCCTGTTTAATGTAGGTGGCTGGTTGCCTGTTTAACATAGGTGGCTGGTTGCCTGTTTAACGTAGGTGGATGGTTGCCTGTTTAACGTAGGTGGCTGACTGTTTAACGTAGGTGGCTGGTTGCCTGTTTAACGTAGGTGGTTGACTGTTTAACGTAGGTGGGCTGGTTGCCTGTTTAATGTAGGTGGCTGGTTGCCTGTTTAACGTAGGTGGCTGGGTGCCTGTTTAACGTAGGTGGCTGGTTGCCTGTTTAACGTAGGTGGCTGGTTGCCTGTTTAACGTAGGTGGCTGGTTGCCTGTTTAACATAGCTGGCTGGTTGCCTGTTTAACGTAGGTGGCTGGTTGGCTGTTTAACTTAGCTGGCTGGTTGCCTGTTTAATGTAGGTGGCTGGTTGCCTGTTTAACGTAGGTCACTGGTTGCCTATTTAACGTAGGTGGCTGGTTGCCTGTTTAACGTAGGTGGCTGACTGTTTAACGTAGGTGGCTGGTTGCCTGTATATCTTTAGGTGGCTGGTTGCCTGTATATCTTTAGGTGGCTGGTTGCCTGTTTAACATAGGTGGCTGGTTGCCTGTTTATCTTCAGGTGGCTGGTTGCCTGTATATCTTTAGGTCGCTGGTTGCCTGTTTAACGTAGGAGGCTGGTTGCCTGTATATCTTTAGGTGGCTGGTTGCTTGTTTAACGTAGGTGGCTGGTTGCCTGTATATCTTTAGGTGGCTGGTTGCCTGTTTAACATAGGTGGTTGACTGTTTAACGTAGGTGCCTGGTTGCCTGTTTAACGTAGGTGGTTGACTGTTTAACGTAGGTGGGCTGGTTGCCTGTTTAATGTAGGTGGCTGGTTGCCTGTTTAACATAGGTGGCTGGTTGCCTGTTTAACGTAGGTGGCTGGTTGCCTGTGTAACGTAGGTGGCTGACTGTTTAACGTAGGTGGCTGGTTGCCTGTTTAACGTAGGTGGTTGACTGTTTAACGTAGGTGGGCTGGTTGCCTGTTTAATGTAGGTGGCTGGTTGCCTGTTTAACATAGCTGGCTGGTTGCCTGTTTAACGTAGGTGGCTGGTTGGCTGTTTAACTTAGCTGGCTGGTTGCCTGTTTAATGTAGGTGGCTGGTTGCCTGTTTAACGTAGGTCACTGGTTGCCTATTTAACGTAGGTGGCTGGTTGCCTGTTTAATGTAGTTGGCTGGTTGCCTGTTTAACGTAGCTGGCTGGTTGCCTGTTTAATGTAGGTGGCTGGTTGCCTGTTTATTAGGTGGCTGGTTGCCTGTTTAATGTAGGTGGCTGGTTGCCTGTTTATCTTTAGGTGGCTGGTTGCCTGTATATCTTCAGGTGGCTGGTTGCCTGTTTAACGTAGGTGGCTGGTTGCCTGTATATCTTTAGGTGGCTGGTTGCCTGTATATCTTTAGGTGGCTGGTTGCCTGTTTAACGCTAGGATCTTTAGGTGGCTGGTTGCCTGTTTATCTGGTTTTAGGTGGCTGGTTGCCTGTATATCTTTAGGTGGCTGGTTGCCTGTTTAACGTAGGTGGCTGGTTGCCTGTATATCTTTAGGTGGCTGGTTGCCTGTTTAACGTAGGAGGCTGTTTGCCTGTTTATCTTTAGGTGGCTGGTTGCCTGTATATCTTTAGGTGGCTGGTTGCCTGTTTAACGTAGGTGGCTGGTTGCCTGTATATCTTTAGGTGGCTGGTTGCCTGTTTAACGTAGGTGGTTGCCTGTTTAATGTAGGTGGCTGGTTGCCTGTTTAACGTAGGTGGCTGGTTGCCTGTTTAACGTAGGTGGCTGGTTGCCTGTTTAACGTAGGTGGCTGACTGTTTAACGTAGGTTGCTGGTTGCCTGTATATCTTTAGGTTGCTGGTTGCCTGTATATCTTTAGGTGGCTGGTTGCCTGTATATCTTTAGGTGGCTGGTTGCCTGTTTAACATAGGTGGCTGGTTGCCTGTTTATCTTCAGTTGGCTGGTTGCCTGTATATCTTTAGGTGGCTGGTTGCCTGTTTAACGTAGGAGGCTGGTTGCCTGTATATCTTTAGGTGGCTGGTTGCTTGTTTAACGTAGGTGGCTGGTTGCCTGTATATCTTTAGGTGGCTGGTTGCCTGTTTAACATAGGTGGTTGACTGTTTAACGTAGGTGGCTGGTTGCCTGTTTAACGTAGGTGGTTGACTGTTTAACGTAGGTGGGCTGGTTGCCTGTTTAATGTAGGTGGCTGGTTGCCTGTTTAACGTAGGTGGCTGGTTGCCTGTTTAACGTAGGTGGCTGGTTGCCTGTTTTTGGCTGACTGTTTAAGGTGGCTGCCTGTTTAACGAGGTGGCTGGTTGCCTGTTTAACGTAGGTGGCTGGTTGCCTGTTTAACGTAGGTGGCTGACTGTTTAACGTAGGTGGCTGGTTGCCTGTTTAACGTAGGTGGTGGTTGCCTGTTTAACATAGGTGGGCTGGTTGCCTGTTTAATGTAGGTGGCTGGTTGCCTGTTTAACATAGCTGGCTGGTTGCCTGTTTAACGTAGGTGGCTGGTTGCCTGTTTAATGTAGGTGGCTGGTTGCCTGTTTAACGTAGGTCACTGGTTGCCTATTTAACGTAGGTGGCTGGTTGCCTGTTTAATGTAGTTGGCTGGTTGCCTGTTTAACGTAGCTGGCTGGTTGCCTGTTTAATGTAGGTGGCTGGTTGCCTGTTTATCGTAGGTGGCTGGTTGCCTGTTTAATGTAGGTGGCTGGTTGCCTGTTTATCTTTAGGTGGCTGGTTGCCTGTATATCTTTAGGTGGCTGGTTGCCTGTTTAACGTAAGTGGCTGGTTGCCTGTATATCTTTAGGTGGCTGGTTGCCTGTATATCTTTAGGTGGCTGGTTGCCTGTTTAACGTAGGAGGCTGGTTGCCTGTTTATCTTTAGGTGGCTGGTTGCCTGTATATCTTTAGGTGGCTGGTTGCCTGTTTAACGAGGTGGCTGGTTGCCTGTATATCTTTAGGTGGCTGGTTGCCTGTTTAACGTAGGAGGCTGGTTGCCTGTTTATCTTTAGGTGGCTGGTTGCCTGTATATCTTTAGGTGGCTGGTTGCCTGTTTAACGTAGGTGGCTGGTTGCCTGTATATCTTTAGGTGGCTGGTTGCCTGTTTAACGTAGGTGGCTGGTTGCCTGTATATCTTTAGGTGGCTGGTTGCCTGTTTAACGTAGGTGGTTGCCTGTTTAATGTAGGTGGCTGGTTGCCTGTTTAACGTAGGTGGCTGGTTGCCTGTTTAACGTAGGTGGCTGGTTGCCTGTTTAACGTAGGTGGCTGACTGTTTAACGTAGGTTGCTGGTTGCCTGTATATCTTTAGGTTGCTGGTTGCCTGTATATCTTTAGGTGGCTGGTTGCCTGTATATCTTTAGGTGGCTGGTTGCCTGTTTAACATAGGTGGCTGGTTGCCTGTTTATCTTCAGTTGGCTGGTTGCCTGTATATCTTTAGGTGGCTGGTTGCCTGTTTAACGTAGGAGGCTGGTTGCCTGTATATCTTTAGGTGGCTGGTTGCTTATTTAACGTAGGTGGCTGGTTGCCTGTATATCTTTAGGTGGCTGGTTGCCTGTTTAACATAGGTGGTTGACTGTTTAACGTAGGTGGCTGGTTGCCTGTTTAACGTAGGTGGTTGACTGTTTAACGTAGGTGGGCTGGTTGCCTGTTTAATGTAGGTGGCTGGTTGCCTGTTTAACGTAGGTGGCTGGTTGCCTGTTTAACATAGGTGGCTGGTTGCCTGTTTAACATAGGTGGCTGACTGTTTAACGTAGGTGGCTGGTTGCCTGTTTAACGTAGGTGGTTGACTGTTTAACGTAGGTGGGCTGGTTGCCTGTTTAATGTAGGTGGCTGGTTGCCTGTTTAACGTAGGTGGCTGGTTGCCTGTTTAACATAGGTGGCTGACTGTTTAACGTAGGTGGCTGGTTGCCTGTTTAACGTAGGTGGTGGTTTGAGGTGGGCTGTTTGCCTGTTTAACGAGGTGGTTGACTGTTTAACGTAGGTGGGCTGGTTGCCTGTTTAACGTAGGTGGTTGACTGTTTAACGTAGGTGGCTGGTTGCCTGTATAATGTAGGTGGCTGGTTGCCTGTTTAACGTAGGTGGCTGACTGTTTAACGTAGGTGGCTGGTTGCCTGTTTAACGTAGGTGGTTGACTGTTTAACGTAGGTGGGCTGGTTGCCTGTTTAATGTAGGTGGCTGGTTGCCTGTTTAACGTAGGTGGCTGGTTGCCTGTTTAACGTAGGTGGCTGGTTGCCTGTTTAACGTAGGTGGCTGACTGTTTAACGTAGGTGGCTGGTTGCCTGTTTAACGTAGGTGGTTGACTGTTTAACGTAGGTGGGCTGGTTGCCTGTTTAACGTAGGTGGTTGCCAGTTTAACGTAGGTGGCTGGTTGCCTGTTTAATGTAGGTGGCTGGTTGCCTGTTTAACGTAGGTGACTGACTGTTTAACGTAGGTGGCTGGTTACCTGTATATCTTTAGGTGGCTGGTTGCCTGTTTAACATAGGTGGCTGGTTGCCTGTTTATCTTTAGGTGGCTGGTTGCCTGTTTAACGTAGGTGGCTGGTTGCCTGTATATCTTTAGGTGGCTGGTTGCCTGTTTAACGTAGGTGGCTGGCTGCCTGTTTAACGTAGGTGGTTGACTGTTTAACGTAGGTGACTGGTTGCCTGTTTAACGTAGGTGGTTGACTGTTTAAAGTAGGTGGGCTGGTTGCCTGTTTAATGTAGGTGGTTGACTGTTTAACGTAGGTGGGCTGGTTGCCTGTTTAACGTAGGTGGTTGACTGTTTAACGTAGGTGGCTGGTTGCCTGTTTAACGTAGGTGATTGACTGTTTAACGTAGGTGGGCTGGTTGCCTGTTTAACGTAGGTGGTTGACTGTTTAACGTAGGTGGCTGGTTGCCTGTTTAATGTAGGTGGCTGGTTGCCTGTTTAACGTAGGTGACTGACTGTTTAACGTAGGTGGCTGGTTGCTTGTATATCTTTAGGTGGCTGGTTGCCTGTATATCTTTAGGTGGCTGGTTGCCTGTTTAACGTAGGTGGCTGGTTGCCTGTATATCTTTAGGTGGCTGGTTGCCTGTATATCTTTAGGTGGCTGGTTGCCTGTTTATCTTTAGGTGGATGTTTGCCTGTTTAACGTAGGTGGTTGACTGTTTAACGTAGGTGGCTGGTTTCCTGTTTAACGTAGGTGGTTGACTGTTTAACGTAGGTGGGCTGGTTGCCTGTTTAATGTAGGTGGCTGGTTGCCTGTTTAACGTAGGTGGCTGGTTGCCTGTTTAACGTAGGTGGCTGGTTGCCTGTTTAACGTAGGTGGCTGACTGTTTAACGTAGGTGGCTGGTTGCCTGTTTAACGTAGGTGGCTGGTTGCCTGTTTAACATAGGTGGTTGACTGTTTAACGTAGGTGGCTGGTTGCCTGTTTAACGTAGGAGGTTGACGGTTTAATGTAGGTGGGCTGGTTGCCTGTTTAATGTAGGTGGCTGGTTGCTTGTTTAACGTAGGTGGCTGGTTGCCTGTTTAACGTAGGTGGTTGACTGTTTAACGTTGAACGTAGGTGGCTGGTTGCCTGTTTAACGTAGGTGGTTGACTGTTTAACGTAGGTGGGCTGGTTGCCTGTTTAACGTAGGTGGTTGACTGTTTAAGTAGGTGGCTGGTTGCCTGTTTAACGAGGTGGCTGGTTGCCTGTTTAACGTTTAGGTGGCTGGTTGCCTGTTTAACGTAGGTGGCTGACTGTTTAACGTAGGTGGCTGGTTGCCTGTTTAAACGTAGGTGGTTGACTGTTTAACGTAGGTGGGCTGGTTGACTGTTTAACGTAGGTGTTTGACTGTTTAACGTAGGTGGCTGGTTGCCTGTTTAATGTAGGTGGCTGGTTGCCTGTTTAACATAGGTGGCTGGTTGCCTGTTTAACATAGGTGGTTGACTGTTTAACGTAGGTGGCTGGTTGCCTGTTTAACGTAGGTGGTTGACTGTTTAATGTAGGGGCTGGTTGCCTGTTTAATGTAGGTGGCTGGTTGCCTGTTTAACGTAGGTCACTGGTTGCCTATTTAACGTAGGTGGCTGGTTGCCTGTTTAATGTAGGTGGCTGGTTGCCTGTTTAATGTAGGTGGCTGGTTGCCTGTTTAACGTAGCTGGCTGGTTGCCTGTTTAATGTAGGTGACTGGTTGCCTGTTTATCGTAGGTGGCTGGTTGCCTGTTTAATGTGGTGGCTGGTTGCCTGTTTATCGTAGGTGTCTGGTTGCCTGTTTAATGTAGGTGGCTGGTTGCCTGTTTAACGTAGGTGGCTGGTTGCCTGT